>NW_024412416.1:6415265-6460564 GCF_014898765.1 Herpailurus yagouaroundi | reverse complement strand
CGCCCGGCCGGCCGGCCGTGCCCGTGCCCGGCGGCGGCGCCGCGGTGCGCCCTGGGACGAGCCTCCGCCCAGCTCGGGGCCTCGCTCCCTGCCTGGAGAGGGAGGGGCTGCGCCGCCGCTCAGCGACCCGGCCTCCCCCGGGCCGAACCCGCCGGAAACCTCTGTCCGTCCGGTGCTTCCCGGGCCGCGGCTCCCGACCCCAGGCCGACCGAGCGGCGTCTCCCTCCGCGCGGCCTACGCAGCCTCGGGGTGGCGTGTGGCCTCCATCCGACCGGTCCGCCTCGCTGGCAGCCGCAACTTCCCGTCTGCGCCCCGCTCCGTCCCGCGGCTACCCGAGAGGCAGGCGGGAGACTCCCGGCGCGACCAATAGGAGGGCCGCAAGTGGACCGGTCCGCCCGCAGGGGGGAGACGGAGACTTCCGGGTGGGCTCTCCCTGCGGAACTCTGGGAGCCAAAGTCCAACCTCCCCTGCCCAAGAAACAAATGGGCTGGTCCCAGGCAAGCTGGAGGGCGGTAGTATTACTTTTTAGATTGTCCAAAGAGCACCAGGCGTCGGGCGGCCGCGTGGCCTAATGGATAAGGCGTCTGACTTCGGATCAGAAGATTGCAGGTTCGAGTCCTGCCGCGGTCGCAGCGGGTGTGCTAACAATTTTTGGTTAATTCTTCGCCTCCTTAGGAAGGTAGCATCGGGACAACCTGAAATGTTGTCGCCTGTTTCCACCACACACTGAAAACTGGGAACGCCCCGACCCTCGGAAGTAACAGCTCCCTCCCACCCGTCCCTGTGACGTTGCTCGCCTACGCCTCCCAGGAGGGGGGACACCTTTCTAAAATGCACCACCCGCGGGTACCCTCACGCAGGTGTAGGAGAGGGGAGAGCGCGGGGCATCCTTTGCGGAAATCCCAGTTTACAGTCGATTGATTCGCCGGAATGACAGGGCTTCTCAACTGAAAGGAAGGTGCTTCCGTCCCCAGCCCTGCGCTTTCCGTCTTCATCCTGGGCCATCCTGATGGGTAAAAGTGCTCCCTTATCGTGGAACCCGAATCTGCCCATCGGTCACAAGCCCCCGGCCAAGTGCCTGCGGCTCCCTCCGGGCTGGGGAGCCTTCCAGCCTTTGCGGTCTCTGGCCGCCGTGTCCACCTCCTCTTGCTCCTGGGGCCGCGACAGCTCTGCTTTCGATGCTCCTTCGTCCGTGGTGGAGACTGTAAAGTACCTGGCGGAATAAGACCCACGTGAATAACAAGAGCCTGAGCCCCAGCCGCGCGGATTTGAGATCGAGAGAGATACGAGGTCAACCTGAGCTCACAGAGCTGATTAGGGACAAATTCAGGCCTCGCTGAAAGTCGGTCTCCACCTTCCAGCCGGTGCACGTGCCAGGACACCATGAACTCATTGGACAAACCGATTGGGTGTTTTTCAGGGGTAGGGTGGGGAGATACCCAAGGAAACACACTCCTGGCCTGGTGGGCCCCCCCCACCCCCTGTTGCCCCCAGAGAGGCAGCGAGAAGCCCAAGCCAAGGCTTGGGAAGGCAGCATTGAGCCTTGATTTTTCCACACATTTCCCCTTTTCTTTATGAAATATTTTTCACATACTGTTCTGGGTGCATTTCGTATACACACAAATGTTTGTTCTGTTTTTCTTTTGGCCAAAAAAAAAAAAAAAATCAACTGAAAACCCACTATTTTATATAATCTGTTTGTTGTTGTTTCCACTTAATCTTGTACTGTTAACATTTTTGCAAAATACCAGGAGAGGACCTCTGCTTAAATCAGGGAGTCCCTGAGTGGGGGAAATACTTGGATGATTTCTGCTAGTCTCCTCCTGAAATTAGCTTCTCCTTCCCATGTGAGGTTAGGCGGCCAGCCACAGCAGTAGTAGCAATACCTGGGACTTTGTTCCCAAGAGTTGCAGATTTTTCAAACTATTGTTTACACTCATCTGTACATCAAAATAACAGTGTCCCAAGGCCCCTGCTAGATCCTGTCATTTAAATGAGTTAATAAAGAAGTACATATTATCTACCTACCTACTTATTTATTTATTTATTGTTGAGAAAGAGCAGGCTGGGGAGGGGGGAAGGGGGGGCAGCGAAAGACAAAGAGAGAGAGGGGGAGAGGTGTGCTGTCTCAAAGGGACACGTGCACCCCCATGTTTACAGCACCACTATCGACAATAGCCAAAGTATGGAAAGAGCCCAAATGTCCATCTAGGGATGAATGGATAAAGAAGATGTGGTATACACACACACACACACACACACACACACACACACACACACACAATGGAGTATTACTCGGCAGTCAAAAAGAATGAAATCTTGCCATTTGCAACTACGTGGATGGAACTGGAGGGTATTATGCTAAGCGAAATTAGAGAAAGACAAGCGTCATATGACTTCACTCATATGAGGACTTTAAGAGACAAAACAGATGAACATAAGGGAAGGGAAACAAAAATAATATAAAAACAGGGAGGGGGACAAAAACATAAGAGACTCATAAATATGGAGAACAAACAGAGGGTTACTGGAGGGGGTGTGGGAGGAGGGATGGGCTAATGGGTAAGGGGCACTAAGGAATCTACTCTTGAAATCATTGTTGCACTATATGCTAATGAACTTGGGTGTAAATTTTAAAAAATGAAAAAAAAAAAGTTTAAAAATAAATAAATAAATAAACAGCATTATTCTAAGAAGATGTCTATGGCACACAAAAAAGCTAAGAACCAGCCCCTGGCCTGAATGTCATTTCCACGGGATGCTATTGTTGGGTCTGTGTCGTATCCACTGGGAGAACAACCCTCCCTTTAGGTTCGGTGCCAGGAAATGTCCATCAAGATGCCTGCCCCTCTCACCAGGCTAGTTCAGGCCAGTCTGGCGCCCTCGTCCCAGAAGTAAAATCTTCGGCAGGGCCAAAATAGTTGACAGTGATTCCTGGTGAGGGAGGGTACAGGGAGGCATGAGCACTTCCTGCTGGGCTGCTCCATTTCCAGGCTTCTGAGCCCAGTTCCTCCTTCCTCTCTCCTTTTCTGGGAGCTCTGTCACATCCTTCTAGAAAAGTCCATCCTGCTGGTAATACCTGAAAAACCAGATACATTTCCCCACAATTTCCTGGATGTCTCTTCCCACATGGCAGAAGACCAAGTTCATTAGAAGCCCCTTCCTAATGAAAACACTGTGTACTTTCTTGCAAAGCATGAGCCTCATTGGAACAAACGCTGATTTTTGAAAAAATCTCCCCTTCCACTGCTGTAAAGTCCCACGAAGACCGACCGACCTTGTGTCTCATTGTATGTCCTATTCCAGGGCCCGGCTGGAGCTTAGTAGTAACAACCAGCACTGACTAGCTGCCGGGTCCTGTTTTAAAGGCTCATACAGTCAAGTAAATTAATCTTCGCCCTGATCCTAGGATAGAGGTTCTGTTACTTCCCCTTTTACTGTTGAGGAAACTGAGGCAACAAATGCAACAAAGGTAACAAATGTGAGGTTGACTCAAGTATCCAAAAATCGCACGGTGAGTAGGGGGCCTGGATCAGAACCCAAGCACGAGATGTGTCCAAACCCACCAGGCCCTTCTGCAAGCCCACTGAACCCCCAGAGGCAAGACAAGTTTGGAAAGAAAGCCCAACGCTGATCATTGGTTTGCTGCTGACTCACGCCAGAGTGACTGAAATAAGATCCCAGGTCACACTAATATCTGCCCCTCCAATACCTGTCAGAAAGCAGCATGCTTTTCAGGAGACTTCCTCCTTTGTGCTTGACCAACGGGACCCCCCTCCCTTGAAGGGAACTTCAAGGGGACCAGGCTAAGGAAAAGGGGGCAGTGTCTTTTAACTAAATTTTTTTTTTTTTTTTTTTTTTTTTTGCAGTTTGTTAGTTTCCGCATCTATGAAATGGGGCACTTACAGCCCCAACCCCACGGAGTTGCTGTGAGGGTGAAATTCGTTCTAGGTGCAAAGTGTTGAGAATGATGCCCGCCCCGAGTAATCGCTCAAAAAAATGTAAGATATGATTCTTCTGTGTCAGCGCCTCTGTAAAAGTTGTGCCAGGGCTGAACACCTCCAGGCCACTTGTCCCGGAAGTAACCAGACCTGCCTGACCCGGCTTCCGGAGGCAGAAGGCGCCCATCTCTTCGGAGCTGTCTCTCGCAGAAACACGTGGAAACAGGAGGGCTCGTTTGGGGGCAGCTCATGCCATGCTGGGTCTCCATCTACCACAGATGGGATCAAACTGGCATATATGAAATCCGGGATGAGAATGATAGGCTGTTTCCACAACAAGCTTCATAGTCCAGGGGGATACGTGGTTACATCAAACCTGTGTCGTTGAAGGGCAGGAAAAAAAAAAGGAATTGATGGAAAAGTAAACCATTGTTCTTGTGGATGAGAAGCTCCCTGACAGGAAGAGACTGTACCCCGTCCATGTTTGTGTCCTAGCATGGAACCTGGGACACAGAAGCAGGCATTTGTCATTCCCTACCGCCAGTGTCCCTCCCTGGCTCCTGGCCAAGGGCTGAGGTGCTCTGAGCCCCCAGAGCCGATCAGGCATTCCTCCAAAAAATGAACAGTATTTCTTCCATATCATCAAACAGCCGTGAATGATGACATCTCCAATTGGCAAGAATCTCTTTTTGCTTCAGTTAGTTTGGGTTGGATATTCTGTCACTTGTGATGGAAAGAGCTCTCACTGATTAAGTGCTCGCTAAATATTTGCTAAACAAATGATTGAACTTTTTTTTTTCAAGTCTTCAGCTAAATTTTGCTGAAGTAAATTTCCCAAGATGAGACGAGGCTATACATAAGACACTTAATTTGCAGTGTGCTCGGCAGTTTGCAAATCGTGATTCCACCTTAGCTCCACCGTTATTTACGATACCGGAGGTGTCTCTGACCCAGGGAAGGATCTTAAACAAAAACTGGATACATTTCTATTATAAATTGAAAACTCTCACGTCCTAATTATAATTATAATATATACAACTACATATTACTATATAATACATAATTGATATATCAAATGCACCTTGAATATATCACACATTTTAATTTAACGTATACAATTTCAAAATAATCTCCGCCCCTCCCCTGCTCGTGCTCTGTCTCTCGCTCAAAAATAAATAAACATTAAAAGAAATTTAAAATTTTGATGGTATGGGCTGCCTGGGTGGCTCAGTTGCTTAAACATCTGACTCTTGATTTCAGCTCGGGTCATAATCTCACCGTTCATGGATTCAGGCCCTGCAGAGCCTGATTGAGATTCTCTCTCTCCCTCTCTCTCTGCCCCTTCCCTGCGTGTGCTCTCTCTCTTCCTCAAGACAAATAAATACACTTTAAAAATTAAAATAAAATAAAATAAAATAAAATAAAATAAAATAAAAATTTTGATGTTAATCATCCTCAAGAATCTCAATCCACATGTGTATGTGACCAGAAAGACAAAAGATATTGAAATGCCTTCTCCGATACGCTCTTGCATGCTTACACATATTTTGTTTATGAAACAAGTGTCAGTTTCTGAAATTGACATTTCTACAAACTACTGGGGAAAAAAGTCCCCGTAGGGATGGACAGTTGCACACGAGGACCCATCCTGGGGGTGATGTTATCAGTGTAGGCTGTCCTTCCAGACAGAAGCGCGGAAGCATCGGTTCTGAAAGGAGAAATATCCTTGGGCCCCAAGCCCCGGTCAGAGCCTTGTGGCCTGTTTTGCCAGCTGCAAAATTGTGAATCACCTGTCCTTTAAATTCGATCCTAGCCAGGCCCAGCCTGGTGAGCAATGTCCTCTTTGGGATGAGCTCTGGACGGCCCGCAGAGATGGTAAATAGGTTTCTTGCCATTTGTTTGTCACAAAAGGTTTTCAGCTCTAAAACGTGGCCTTCCGGGTGCCTGGGTGGCTCAGTCGGTGAGGCATCCGACTTCAGCTCAGGTCATGATCTCATCGGCTCGGGTTCATGTGAGTTCAAGCCCGGCATCGGGCTCTCTGCTCTCAGCACAGATCCTCTGTCCCCCTCTCTCTCTGCCCCTCCCGCCCTCTCTCAAAAATAAATAAACATTTAAACATGTGCTGTAGGAGGAAAAGAAATGCATATTTCTCTCTTGCAGAGACATTTCCTTTGTGGAGTACATTGAGCTAAACTCTAAGTACCAAGAAGTGTAGACACGGTCTTGCTCTCCGGTTAAAAGGGCACAGACCACACCCCATCCCAGGGACAAAAAAGGATTAAGTCATTCGTTCACATGGGAACAAATGAGAGCAAGACTCCAACAACAGGTGTTTACATGCAGGGAGGGGACCATCTCCAGCACCCTGCATCTGGAAGGAAGTAACTTGCATTTGGCATTTCACTGGCAGGGTTTCTGACAGGCAGAGATTCTGTCTCTTACCCTTCAGGAAAAATGATGGACAGTTTTGGTCATTGCAAAGTACCAATCAGTTTGGATTGGTCTGGTTATTTATTTATTTCTGCTTTGTTCCAGAAAGACCTTCGGGTGGCAGAAGTTAGTGGTGACCACATAATCATTACCGTCTGAGCATAAAGCAGGGAAGCAGCGGAAGTTGGCATCTGGTGGGGTCAGCAGCCATGGGGTCTTGCCAGGAGGCTCACCGGCGCCTGTCACACCACACTCCCCGGGGACCTGGCCATGCTTCCCTGGCCACAACTGGCTGGATCCGGGCAGGTACTGAGCCAAGGCAGCCATGGACCAATCAGGCTTGAGAGAGACTGAATGTCAATGAACGGGGCTCAGCCAATAGGGGCGATCCAAACCTGATGGTTTCAGGAAGCGTGAGAAGGGACCATGGGCGTTCTCATCTGTGAGGACAACATGCCCAGGGCCACCAGACACACTGCTGCCTCCACGCCAGCTCTCCCACATCACTCGGAGCACTGAACGGATGCAAAGTCCACAGTTCCAGGCAGGGCCATGACTATAGCAGATGTGGTCGCTTTGTTAGAGGGCCAAGTTCTAGAAATCGTCCTGGAGGCCCAGCTGAGAGCCCATCATCCAGCCCTTCCAAAGACTTGGATGTACCTTCCAAAGTACGTAATTTCCTGTACTGAGTCTCTTCCACATTACAATGTCTGGAACGGTCTCTGTTCTCGGAAACCAAACGTTGCTTGATGCGAGGACCCTCCTCTGGGCTCCCACTGCACCCGTGGTGTGGATCCTACATGCCACGGTGGTTTCACTTTATCCTCCCCAACAGCCAAGGGCTCCATGAGGGCAGGGGCCACGTCCGGTTCCTCTTATACCCCAGCACCTAGCCCAGTGCCCACACAAAGGAGGTGCCCAACCCTTATGTGCTTTCTGAACCAATGACTCTGCCTAGTAAGAATAAAGTTTTTCACCTCCACGTCTGCTGTATCATTCGGATTTCAGAACCTGAACTAGGAAACAGTCTGGTTATTTCGGAAAGCAACAGAGATGCGATATAGGGCTTTACCCACGTGAGTAAGGATGGTTGGGAGGGCTGCAGGGGTGGCCCAGCAGGTGACTTACTTCAAGGTCACACACCCCAGCTGTGATCTGGAGCCAGATTCCAGAGGAAAGGAGGCCGCCGTTGCTAAGGCTACCACTGTTGCTGCCACCACAGTGTGAAGCCCGTGACTGCAGGCTGTCACCCCAGTTGGGCTGTGACAACTGTCTTGTCAGCCAGAGCTTGCTGGTCTGTGCTAAGACCGCAGAAAGATGGCCCCTGCCTCTTTGGCCTCTCAAGTCTGTTCTGTGTGTCTCGCGGGCAGAATATAAATCCCAACCAGCATCCTAGCTGCAGGGGCATCTGGGAAATGTAGTTCTTAGCCTTCTACCCCCTGTAATTTGTGGGGGGAACAGAGAAGATGATGGGAAGGGAGGCCAAGTTCCCACAGACAAGATCTAGCAGACACGCCTGGACTATCCCATTGGCATCTCTCCTGTGACATGCGTTGTCTTCTGCCTGGCCCAGGACCTGGGAGTATCACATGGCAGTTTCTTCATTGCCTTGGACCTCCTGGGCCCGGCACCGGGTCTGAGGACAACAAGTGCTCCACTGATGTTTCTGGCCAAGTTCTGCATCCATTTCTGTGGGTTCCCGGGGATTAGGATCCAGGGCAGGGACTGCCTGGCTGCCCTTAAAAAACTGCCAGCAAGCCACACCGGCCCCTTGCCCCTATTCCCAGAAACCAAGAGGCCAAAGGGAGGAGCTGCGGAGCACCAGGCCTGGGACCAGAACCCCCTCAGCTCAGGGGCCGGCAGCATCTCGGAAAGCAGAGGGCACGGGCTGGCGGCAGAGCAGGCCGGGACCAGTCAGAGAGAGGAACCCGGGAAGCCTGCTGGTGAAGCCTGGTGGCTCCAGACAAGGGATATGCCCCGTGCATGGGGCCCTCGGCAAGGGGGCAGGAATCCACAGGAAGAGAAAACATGGGTGAGCTCTCTCTCTCTCTCTTTGGGATTGCAGAGAGGTTCTGTGACCCCCAGATGTAAGCAAAAGCCATTAAAGTGTGACTAGTGTCTGAGAGGCAGGGACATGAGGAGGACTGTGTCCCCATGCAAAGGTCAGAGAGGACAAAATGGCCCCCCAGACCTGCCACGGTGGGGACTCCTCGCCTCTCAACTCTAAATGGGTGGAATTTGGCTGTTCCGGTTCATCTTCACTCAGTGTGTCATGAGGGGGTCATTGTGCGTTGGGTCCCCTCAGTAACCCATACCTGGCGGAGTGCGGACCCGGCCCGCCCAGCCAAGGTTCTCTAGCCTTCTACTAGTCCTGGGTCTGAAGGACTATGAAAAGGCCCGGGGACGGGGTTCTAAGATCCAGCAGGTGAGGGCAGAGAGGGGAGGGCCTGGCGGTAGCTGCCGACATCCTCTGGTTCTGGTCAGGAATGGCAGAGGGTCACCAGGCCTCAGAACTCACCTGGGGCACACAGGGCCAGGGAGGGGAGGATGGGTCCACCAGGGAGCAAGGGCCCCCAAGGCTAGATCGGGGCAGCAAACACTGGCTGTGGCCTCACCTCCACCCTGCAAGCCGGAGGAGGAGTGCCCAAAGCTCCATCCCTCCCCAGAAATGCAAGAAACTAACAGCACGATGCCTCCACGGAACAAGGCAGAATTCTCACCTCAATTCTGTCGTAGCTTTTGAATTGTGAACTGTGAACTTCTTACCTATTCAGAAATATTAAACTAAACCTTTATTTAAAAAAGAAAAAAAGAGGGTGCCAAGGTGGTTTAGTCAGTGAAACACCCGATTTCAGCTCAGGTCACGATCCCGCTGTCGGTGAGTCCGAGCCCCGCGTCTGGCTCCGTGCTGACAGCTCAGGGCCCGGAGCCTGCTTCGGATTCTGTGTCTCCCTCTCTCTCTGCCCCTCCCCTGCTGGTGCTCTGTCTCTCTCTGTCTCTCAAAAATAAAGAAACGTTTAAAAAAATTTTTTTAAAAAGAAAAAAGGGGCATCTGAGTGACTCAGCCAGTTAAGCAACCGACTCTTGGCTTCAGCTCAGGTCGTGATCCCAGTCGTGGGATCGAGCCCCGCGTTGGGCCCCACCCTGACGGTGTGGAGCCTGCATAAGATTCTCTCTCTCTCCCTCTACCCCCCACCCCTGTTCACATGCTCTCTCTCACTCTCTCTCTCTCTCTCAATTTTTTTAAAATTTTAATTCAAAAAAAAAAAAAAAGAAGAAAAAGACGGGCCGTCACTTTCCCTCTCCACATACTACCTACTTCCATAGTTGAGACACATTCAGGGGGTAGGGGCACTCAGGTCACGATGATTGCTCCGGCAGGCCTGTGTTACTGCCCCCACCCACCCCAGTAGGCACCCCCTGCCTCCCACAGGGAGGCAGGAGACCCACCAGACTCTTTGCTTGGGGCTTTTTTTTTTTTTTTAATTTTTTTTTCAACGTTTATTTATTTTGGGGACAGAGAGAGACAGAGCATGAACGGGGGAGGGGCAGAGAGAGAGGGAGACCCAGAATCGGAAACGGGCTCCAGGCTCCGAGCCGTCAGCCCAGAGCCCGACGCGGGGCTCGAGCTCACGCGAGATCACGCGAGATCTCGCGAGAGCGTGCCCTGGCTGAAGTCGGACGCTTAACCGACTGCGCCACCCAGGCGCCCCGCTTGGGGCTTTTTTTAAGCCGCAGCTAGAAGAGAGAGGGTCAGGTCTCAAACGTGGGTGAATATACAATTAAAGTCACCACAGCCATGCACCTGTTAGTGTAGAGAAAGCTGATCTGATCTGCACAAAGGAGAGAGAAGGGCTGGACAAGACCCCGGTGACATCAGGTTCCTGTTGTCCCTTCCTTTGCTGCAGTTTGACAATATGAGCCAATAAATTCCCATTGTCTGCCAAAATTGGTTTGAATCAGGTCTCTGGTGCTTGTAGCCAAAAGAATTCTAAGTGACTGGCCTTCCCCTCTATAAAATAAAGGGGCTAATGGGTGGGTCTGTGCGGGGGCGGGAGGGGGGTAAAGCCTTTGCCCCACCCCTACCCAGTGCCCTGGGCTGAACTGGGGTCCGGCCTGGCTGTGACGGCCTCAGGACCAGAGGGACCTCAATACAGACCACTCCTCTCAGTGTCAGGCCGAACAGCTCAATCCTGGAACACCGCATTCAGGAGGTTGGGCCAAAGGAGGATAAGGCGCTTGGCCACCTTCTCTGGCCCTATCCTGACATGACCTGCCCTGCTGCTGGACTGGCCAGCTCAGGGGAAGTGGGCACACCACCAAAGCCTCCTCTGAGTAGGGAATCGTGCATGTCACGGTGGCTAAACCTCACGAACTCCCTCCCCATGAGGCCATTACTTTCTATAAGTGAGGAGACCTCGACCCAGGGCCCCCCAGTATGATTTGCTCGAGGTCACCTAGCTTGGACAGGTAGAGCCAGGATTACGGCCATTTCCCTCGGAGACCCCCACTTAGCTGTGCTGTGGGCTCTGCTGCTCTTTGGGGGACCCCTCCCACCCTCAGAGGCTCTAGGCGGACGCTTCTGGAAGGGAAAAGGAAATCCATTCTTTCCCTGTGGCTTGGCCGCCAGGGGCCCGGCTGAGGTCCAACAAGGTCACACTCTGCTTTCTTGTTTCCGCTCTCATTCTGCAAACAAATGTCTTGGCAGTTTACTCAGGGCCACGCTTTCCACATTTTTATGCCTTTTGTGGGTGATTTTGCTGTTTAAAAGGATCCCCAAGCTTGGTGCTGAAGTGCTATCTGGTGTTGCTAGGCACAAGGCTGTGACGCGCCTCACAGAGCAAAGACAGGATAGATAAGCTTCGTTCAGGCATGAGTCATAGTGCGGTTGACCCAGAGTTCAATGTTAATGAAGCAGCAATATCTATTAAATAAGATGTCTTTAGGTAGAAGCACACATAAAACGAGGTTATGTAGTTATGTATCGATCGATTAATAAAACTGTTGTGCCCAGAGGCTCACAGGAACCTCACCCTGCATTGCCCTAGGAGCAAGGGCTCACCGTCTGCTAATTCAGCGTCCTCTGCGACTTTCTGCAGTGTAACTGCCGTGAATAAGGAGAATGGACTGTTTACTAGTCTGGATGGATGACTGCGATACTCAGTTGGAGGAAACCTGAGGGTTGCAGGGTGCTGGTTATAGGATGACCCCGTATTTGTTAAAACCCAGGGACACGCAGGTGACTCAGTTGGTTGAGCGTCTGACTCTTGATTTCTGCTTGGGTCTTGATCTCGTGGTTTTGTGGGTTCCAGCCCTGCATTGGGCTCTGTGTGCTGACCGCATGAAGCCTGCTTGAGATTCTCACTCTCTCTCTGTCTCTCTCTCTCTTTCTCTGCCCCTCCCCCAGCTGTGCTGTCTCTCTCTCTCTCTCTCTCTCTCTCTCTTTCTCTCTCAAAATAAATAAATAAACTTAAAAAGAAAAACCAACCCAAACCAACCAAACAAAAAAATTAAGCAGTTCTGGGTTTTTTTTGTTTTCTTTGCCACCCTCACTGCCCCTTGTTTTTTTTTCTTTTAATGTTTATTTTTGAGAGAGAGAGAGCTCAAGAGTGTGAGTGGGGAAGGGGCACACAGAGAGAGGGAGACACAGAACCTGAAGCAGGCTTCAGGCTCTGAGCTGTCAGCACAGAGCCGAACAGGGGGCTTGAACTCGAGAGCCGTGAGATCATGACCTGAGGCGAAGTCAGACACTTAACTGACTGAGCCACCCAGGTGCCCCGGGTTTTTTGTTTTTTGTTTTTTGTTTTTTAAGCCCTCTATGTGTGTGTTCTTTGTTTGCTGGAACATGGAGAACATGGGCAACCTGGCTCCCTCGGGTGGAGGGCAGGCAAGCAGAGGGGGATGACAGTCTTTTTTCTATCTACTGCAATGCATTGCTGTGAGAGGCGTGTATCACTTTGTCATTTTTAGAAGCTTCATATGACAGGGAAAAAAAGGCAGGAACTGCTGCTTGCTCCGGGCTTTCTTTCTGGGTGCCACCACCTGTGGGTACAGATGGAATTACTGTGACATCGGTGATCCTCACTCTGGCCCCTGACCCCAGCCCTCACCCTCAGAATTCCCCTAGGGACATCTCACCTGGGTTCAAGGACAGTTGCACAGTTTGTTAACCCACCAAGGCCTATCTGAACGCCAGGGGGCCTCCGGAAGGCACCCTGAGAACCTGGCTTCTCTGCTGGAAAGAGGGAGGGCTGTTATTCCTAACACCACAGGGAACATTGAAGGGTGGACACAGGTTAGTGGTTAGAAGGTGGGTTCTTGGGTGCTTGGCTGGCTCAGTCCGAGGAGCATGTGAGTCTTGAACTTGAGGTCGCAAGTTCGAGCCCCATGTTGGGTATAGGGATTACTTAATAAAGAAAATTTTAAAAATAAATAAATAGGGGCGCCTGGGTGGCTCAGTCGGTTAAGCATCCAGTTTCGGCGCGGGTCATGATTTCACGGTTAGCGGGTTCAAGCCCGGCATCAGACTCTGCTGACAGCTCAGAGCCTGGAGCCTGCTTGGGAGTCTGTGTCTCCCTCTCTCTGCCCCTCCCCCGCTCGTGCTCTGTGTCTCTCTGCCTCTCAAAAATAAGTAAAAGTTAAAAAATTAAAAAATAACTAAAAAATAAAAATAAATACATAACATTTAAAAAGCTGGGTTCTTAACGCTGTGTGACCTTTGATGAGTCACTTAACCTCACATGGACTCAATTTCCTCATCTGTAAGGTGGGGATACCGGTGGTACCTATGCATCAAAGTCAAAGCAAACTGCTTGGCAAGTACCTGGCCCCTCATTAGGACCCTATAAAGGTTAGCTGTTATTATTGTCATGTGAGAATATATTAACTTTCAGAAGGTTCCTGGAGACTGAGATTTATAAGCAATACTGTTACAGATTTGGCCCAGAGTTCCAGGCTCACAGCATCCAAAACCCTTGGAATTTCCTTAACAACAAGAGCATCTTCTTATTATGTTGCTGTTTTCCTTAACAAAAGAGCATCTTTTGTTACAATATTTGATCTCTGGTCCTCGGTTCCTGAGATCACTTCAGAGCCATAAAGGTGCCTTGTCATTCATACCAAGCCCCTTTCAACCGCCGCCGCTGAGTTTATGTTAATCAGGTGACTTTTGGAAATCCCCTAACGATGGGGGAGGCGCTGGTCTCCAGGGGAACCAACCACAAACAGAGGAGTGGGACTTTCTGTCCCTCTGATCGGAGGTTGAATCAGTCACCAACGGCTAATGATCTAATCAGTTGTGCCCCTGGACTGAAATCTTGCGTAAGAAAATCAAACCCAAAAGGCAGGTGTCCAGAGAGCTTCCAGAACTCTCCCACGTGCCACTGTGTGAGGCCCCAAACTCCCTCGGGACAGAAGCTACTTTGTTCTGGATCCCACCCTGTGTATCTCTTCATCTGGATGTTGGCACATACCTTTCAGTATCTTTTGTAATAAACCAGTAATTTAGTGTTGACCCGTGAGACGCTCTTGCAAATTAATGAAACCTAAAGAGAGGGTCATGGAAACTCCTGATTTGTAGCCGAACGGTCAGAAGCACAGGTAACAGTCTGGACTTGCAATGGGCATCTGACGTGGGGCTGGTCTTGTGGGGCTGAGCCCTCAGCCTGCGGAGTCTGGTGCTGTCTCTGGGTAGACAGTGTCAGAACTGAGTTGAATTGTAGGACACCCGGCTGGTGTTGGAGGATTCGTGGCGTTGTGGGGAAAAACCCCTACATGCGTCAGAATTCGTGATTCCAATCCGAGTTGATAGGATAGAGGCACAGAATTGTAGTTCCCAAAGATAACAGGAAAATAGCCTTCTGGCCGCAAGTCCTATGGGTTCCCCAGGCCAGCCCGGATGGGCCGTCTGAATCCCATTCAGATCCCAGCTGGCCCTGACCACCACCCCTCATGCTGATAAAAAGGATTCAAACCTTCCTCGAACGCATCACCCAGAGACAGGCACTAACAGTTTGGTGGGCGTCCTTCACGATGTTGCTATATTTGTAATTCTCGGAATATGTTGTGCACCCACACCCCTGACACTACAGAGGGGTTACTTTTCCATGGTCCCACGTAACCCCTGACACAGTGTTTGTGACTGCCTGGACACTTCGGCTCTTTTCCACCTGTTTCTTGTCTCACGTGGCCTTCCCCACCGCAGATGCTTTCTGTGCACCCGTGGGCTTTGCCGAGGTGATGGCGAAATGTTCAGCAGGGCTGGGAGCCGCCCCTGTGGCACAGAAGGGTAGCGTCACTACGTTTCGATTTAGCTGAGACACAAACGCCCACAGAGGCCACCTGCACAGGCTGCTGGGAACGTGACCCTGGTTTATACCACAAGATCCCTCACGATCCAGAACCAGCCTGTCTCTGGAACAAAGAGGCTTTGGACCGATGAAAATAGACCGTTAGAGAGACAGGCGTTATGACCCACTCCAGCCTGGAGTGAGGCGATGCCCGGTGGTGGCACTAGCTAGCCTCGAAGCAGGAACAGGACAGGGAGAATGCAAAAGAACAGCGTTTCCCTCCACAACCAGGCTGTGATCAGGGCCAGCGTCAGCCTGGAGCGGTCCCAGTTTCCAGGGCGAACGTAGGACTTGATGGTGTGCAAGAAGCCGATGGCAGATTCCGGAGCATGTGTTGGGTGGGGGACGGGCATGTGTGGATCAGAACAGGACAGGACAGCAGGGGCCACAGCAGGCTTCAGGAAGGGTGGTGGTGGTAGTGGAACCGGGGGGGGGGGGGGGGGGGGGGAGGGGAAGCAAGAAAGACCTGGTGACCCAGAGTAAGACCGGGTAAGACCACACTCCTTCGGACATGGAGGGGGATGGTCTTTGCATGATGATAATCCCTGTGCCCCAAATCCACACTAGCCCCAGCAGGCTGGAGTCCGCCAGCCAAGATGGGAGATGGGGTTGGGATATAGCCCATCTGCTGGGGCTGATCTCGGCTCCCCCTACCTCATTCATGTTGAAGAACAGATCCCTAACCCCACTACCTCAGAATGTACCTGTATTGGAGGAAGGGTCTTTAAAGAAAGAAGTTAAAATGGAGTCATTAGGGTGGGCCTCAATCCCATCTGACTGGTGTCCTTATAAGAAGAAGGGATTAGGGGCACCCGGGTGGCTCAGTCGGTTAAGCCTCCGACTTCTGCTGTGGTCGTGATCTCACGGTTCGTGAGTTCGAGCCTCGGGAGCCTCGGGAGCCTCGGGAGCCTCGCATCGGGCTCTGTGCTGACAGCTCGGAGCCTGGAGCCTGTTTTGGATTCTGTGTCTCCCACTCCCTCTGCCCCTCCCCGACTCATAGAAGAGGAGACTAGGAGGGGAGCTTGGCCGGTTCACTCAGTGGAGCATGTGGCTTTTTTTTTTTTTAATATATATATTTTTCACGTATATTTTATTTTATTTTATTTTTCAACGTTTATTTATTTTTGGGACAGAGAGAGACAGAGCATGAACAGGGGAGGGGCAGAGAGAGAGGGAGACACAGAATCGGAAACAGGCTCCAGGCTCTGAGCCATCCGCCCAGAGCCCGACGCGGGGCTCGAACTCCCGGACGGCGAGATCGTGACCTGGCTGAAGTCGGACGCTTAACCGACTGCGCCACCCAGGCGCCCCACGTATTTTTATTTTTGAGAGAGAGACAGAGACAGAGTGTGAGCAGGGGAGGGGCAGAGAGAGAGTGGGAAACACAGAATCTGGAAGGGAACAGAAACTACCCCCTCAAGCAACGAGGGGCTGCCTCGAGCCATCAAGACCCCGCCCGTGATTGAGTCTGAGACGTGAACTTCACGGCCCACCTGCGCAGGCCCACCTGCCTCCATCCCACATTCTCCTCAGATAAACTGGAGGTGTTCTCTGTACTTTGGAGACAGTCCTGGGGACGACAGTCCGCTGTCTTCCTGGTGCCGGCCTCCCTGAAATACACTCCTTTCCTGTCGCACCCCCACTCACCCTCTGCCTTCGGATTGTGTCAGCGGTGAGAGGCCAGACCTGGGGTGTTGGGGAGCCTGGGAGCCGGGTTCTCTTGCACCCCTGCGCCCCAGCTACAAACGTGGCCATCTACAGGCCGAAGAGAGGGGCCTCAGAAGCAACCAGCCCAGTCACACCATGAGGACTGTGAGAAAGTAAATTTCCTTGTCGCAGCCACCGAGTCTGTGGTGCTCTGTTATGGGAGCCTGGAAACCATCTTCCAGAATGTGGATCCCGGCACAAGGGAGTGGCCACCGCGTGCCCAGGACTGTGCCAGCATGCAGGGTACTCGGTGAATAAACCGATGTGGTCGCTGCCCTGTTCCCCGCCAGGGGGCACACCACTTGTTCTTAGAGCCTATGTTCAGACGACCACAGTGGCAGAAAGTACTTGACCACTTCGTGTTCCTCCCCTTCTTTATGGATGACCCTGATTGCTGCTATTCTTTGGGTGACTATGGGAGGCTGTTGGAGGTTATGGGGGGCCTAAAGCTACCCTCTTGCCCACCGCTGGCACTGAATGGCTTGGGCCCCCTGCCTTTTTTTCCCCTTCATTCCTCACTGTATCCAGTGCCCTCCCCTGTGCACTGTGCCCTGCTGGACGCTCAGAGGTAGCTTACCTGCTCTTTGGGTTTCTCAATTTTTTTCTTTGATCACCTTTTTTTTTTTTTACTTTTTTTTTTAGACAGATGGACAGACAGGCAGAGTGTGAGCTGGGGAGGGTCAGAGAGAGAGAGGGAGACACAGAATCTGAAACAGGCTCCAGGCTCCGAGCTGTCAGCACAGAGCCCGACGCGGGGCTCGAACTCACGAACTGCGAGATCATGACCTGAGCCGGAATCGGATGCTCAACAGACTGAGTCATCCCAGGTACCCCTAGACTTCTTTTTAACTTTATTTTTATTTATTTATTTTGAGGGGGGGAATAAGCAGGGGAGGGGCAGAGAGAATGGGGGACAGAGGAAGGATCTGAAGCAGGCTCTGCGCTGTCAGCACAGAGCCCAACACGGGGCTCGAACTCACGAACTGTGAGATCGTGACCTGAGCCGAAGTCAGATGCTTAACCCACTGAGCCCCCCAGGTGCCCCTCATCACTTGCTTTTTTAAAAAAGATTTTAAGTCATCTCTATGCCCAGTGTGGGACTCGAACTCACAACCCCAAGACCAAGAGTCACAGGCTCCACCTACTGAGCCATCCAGGTGCCCCTCTTTGATCACTTTTGAATGGACACAAACATCTGCTTTCCCACGACAGTTCACACGCTTTAAGAATCCAGATCTTCTGGGGCGCCTGGGTGGCGCAGTCGGTTAAGCGTCCGACTTCAGCCAGGTCACGATCTTGCGGTCCGTGAGTTCAAGCCCCGCGTCGGGCTCTGGGCTGATGGCTCAGAGCCTGGAGCCTGTTTCCGATTCTGTGTCTCCCTCTCTCTCCCCCCCCCCCCCCCCCCCCCTCTTTATCTCTGTTTCCAAAAAAAAAAAAAAAAAAAAAAAAAAAAAAAAAAAGAATCCAGATCTTCTCCATGGGCCCCATCAGAAGAAAAGATTTCATCCACCTCTACTTTCTATAGTTACATTGCATGAACAATGCAGGATTCATTTTTCTGAAACTTAAATTATATACCAATATATATATTTTTAGTTTTTACTTACATTCCAGTTAGTTCACTTACAATGTAATATTAACTTACACCATATTGCATGGTTTTTTTTTAATGGCCTTCTTCCTCGCCTACATGTTCCGATATGCACCTCCCCCCTCTCCCCCTCTCTCTGCAATTTGCACCCCTGGGAGGAAGGAAGGACCAGGGCCCATGTGAATGGCACCCCTGAAGTTATATAGTACTCAACCTGTACAAACTGTCCATGGTGGCCCTGGCTCAGGAGGCAATCTTAGGTAAACATGGCTGCTCCACAAGCTGTCAAAGCTGGACCATCAAAGTGCGGGGGCTGCAGTCCCCAAGACAAGCAGAAATGTCTGCGGAGAGGGAGAAAGAGTACCTGCCCAACTCCTCC
This sequence comes from Herpailurus yagouaroundi, assembly GCF_014898765.1. Classification (NCBI taxonomy): domain Eukaryota; kingdom Metazoa; phylum Chordata; class Mammalia; order Carnivora; family Felidae; genus Herpailurus; species Herpailurus yagouaroundi. The sequence continues at coordinate 6,442,168 of NW_024412416.1, read as the reverse complement.
TGCAGCCAGAGCAAGGATCGAAGTCCCCTTGTTTCAGGCCCTCAGGGAGCTATCCAGGGCTTGGCTAGCATCCTGTGGCCTTCGCTGGGAGGGTGACTTCGATCACCAAAAGGTATGGGGAGGCAGCCAAGCCACAAGGGCTTCGCAGAGACAGAAAACTGGGGCCTGAAAGCAAGGAGATGGAGAAACGGGAGGGGAAGGCGAACAGCACGTGGGGATTTAACATGATTCCTGGAGCGCCAGATGAACTGTGGCCTGAAAGCACCCCTGTCCGGTTCATCCATCCTCTTGGCTCTGCTTACACACCTCCAGCTACAGGAGGCTCACCACCTCAGCAAGAAGCCCATTTCCTGTTTGGGCAGGTCAAGTTATTGAAAACCTGTTATGCATACGATGTAGTGTTTCAGACCACACCGCAGAGTGGAGTGGGCCGCTGCTGTCGTAAAAGCCAGCGGCTGAGGCGCTTTGGTCACTGGCATTTGGCCATTATTCTCAGCACTTTCTAGCAATTATCCCATTTGATCCTTTCAATCACCCCCAGAGGAGGGGGCTGTGATAGCCCCATTTTGTAGATAGGAAAATTCAAGGACATAAAAGTTCTCAGTTGCCAAAGTCCCACGGCAAATAAATGGTGGAGTGGGTGTGAGTCGGGACCATGAGAACATTGGTCTCAGGCTTGGGGTCCCCTCCTTGGCAGGTGCCAGACGTTGGCACACACCTGCCTGATGATGTCAGGAAAGGCCCTGGGGCTGGCCGTCCTGTTCCACTGCCCTGTGTCTTCTGCTCAGCTGCTCAGCCCGGGTGTGGGGTGGCAGGCCTGTCCTCGGTGAACCTTTGGGATGGGTTCCTGCCATCGACCTGCATGTCCTTGGGGTGTCGGTCCTGCCTGCCACCACCTAGGACCTGCACTGCCCGGCTTGCCTGCCATCCTGTGCTGGACCTTGCCATACTGCCACATGCCCACACTTGACCCTGGAACAACATGGCTTTGGACTGCATGGGTCCACTTATACGTGGCTTTTTTTTCTGATAAATACAGTCCAGTCCTGTAAATGTATTTTCTCGTCCTTATGATTTTCCCGGTAATGTTTTCTGTTCTCTTCTTTTTCTTCTCTGTTTTATGTTATTGGGAAAGCTTCCACTCAACAGTAGGCTATGAGTAGTTAAGTTTTTTTTTGGGGGGGGTCAAAGGTTCTATGAGGATTTTTGATTGCACAGGGATCAGTGTCCCTAACCCCCATGTTATGTGTGTGTGTGTGTGTGTGTGTGTGTGTGTGTGTGGAGAGAGAGAGAGAAAGAGAGACAGAGAGATACAGATAGGGTGAGAGAGCAAGGGAAAGCATGCTAGATCTAGAAATCTAGAGATCGAGAGACATGGGGGCCAGCAAGTCTAAGATGTGCGGGTCAGACTGTCAGGCTGGAGACCCAGGGCAGAGTCGGTGCTATAATCTTGAGCCCAAAGACAATCCAGAGACAGAATTCTTCCTCTTCAGGGGACCTCAGTCTTTTTCTCTTAAGACCTTCAACTGGTTGGATGAGGCCCACCCAAATCATGCCTTACTCAAGTCTGCTTTACTGAAAGCCCACCAACTTAAATGTTAATCACCTCTTTAAAAATACCTTCACAGCAACGTCCAGACTGGTGTTTGACAAAGTCACTGGTCACGACGGCCTAGCCAAGCGGACACATAAAATTAACCATCACAGGGCAATTCTGGCTTCTGGAGGCCGCTCACGCTGTTCTGCCTGGTCTTTTACAGGCTTGCCCTTCCGACGTTCCAGAACAACAAGCATCTTCTTGGTCTTCTCTCTCCAGGACCTGTCTAGTCAGACAGCCTGATGACCAAAGTACCCACTGGCCAGATCACTCTGTCAGTCAATGCCCCCTTTAAATGATGGTGCCATCTTCGGTCGGTTTCTGCCAGAGCAGACTCCAAGGCAAGGCTCTGCATGCTACCGGAGTGCTCCAGGAGGACTGGGAAGGGAGTGGGACAGCAGGGAAGGGGCGGAAAGGGGATTTCCAGCAAAGTCTCAGCCTGTCGCCATAGAGGGCTCTAGGGTGTGAGTTACACCTCAGAGTTTGTCCTTGAGGGAAGTGGACTTTCATACACAAGACATCATGGGCTCCGGGCTACTCTGGAGCTGGAGCGGAGGCATAAAGTCAGCCCTCCACTCATGTAGCTGACGAAGCTCCAATCTTCCCAAGGACACCGCAGGTGCTGGGGGCTGGAAGGACGGATCAGGTAAGAGGGATGGGAGGGAATCTGGCTGGGGAACCAATGGTGTCCGCTCCTGGGCTCACGGGAACACAGCGCCCCGGTGTGGTAAGACCACACAGTCTTCGAGACCAGCACAAGGCTGAGGCTGTCGGAGGGCACGGGTTGTTGTTTCTCTACCATTTGACTGGCATTTCACCGGCATGAGCACCCAGTGCCCTGCCTAATCTATGCCCTATTTTCTTTTTTTAATGTTTATTTTTACTTTTGAGAAAGAGAGAGAGAGAGCATACAAACTGCGGAGGGGCAGAGAGAATGGGGGACAGAGGATCTGAAGCGGGTTCTGCGCTGATAGCAGAGAACCCGACACGGGGCTCAGACTCATGAACTGTGAGATCATGACCTGAGCTGAAGTCAGATGCCCAACGGACAGAGCGACCCAGGCACCCCTGATCTGTGTGATATTTTCAAGAAATACTTGTGAAATTAACAAAGGAAGGGACAAAAATCACACCAGTCAGGCACCTGCAGGGAAACAGATACCATTCTGATAGTTGAAACAGAAAAGAATTTAACAGAATTTAATTTAGGGAATCAGGCAATTCTAACACGCTGGAAGCACTGGAGAAGCAGCTGTGGATTGGGTCTGCAGGAATCACTCTCAGAACTCCCCAAACCGGCCTGCCAGAGGAGCCTCTATTTCCACCACTGTCTGGAAAGTAGGGAATTAAGAGGCAGTCCACAGAACTGTTGGTTTAAGAGTACACTGCTGGGCTTGTGATCCAGGAATCAGAAGAGTCACCACCATCAACTCTGGACATGCCTACGGACACTCAGGAAGCTGAAGAACACGTTGGTGGAAAAGCCCCACATCTTCACACATCGCTCAAAGTCAACTGGAAGATGGTCCCTGCACACCTTCCCCCTCCAAACTGCTTCTAATTAGTGCATCCCAATTCCTGTCCAGAATACAGGATTCGAGCGCGTCTGGATAAGGCAGTTTTAGCTTTCTAGTTTGTGCACTACAGCCTGGTAATTTATGAGCTTTGTTCGTATCCTTGCTACCAAATTGTTGGCTTGTGATAAACTTGTGGTCCCCAAGGAGGCCCCATCCCCCCCCTTTTTTTTCTCCAGACCCTGCCCCCAAACCTGTGTGGGATGTTAATGGACAATAGTTCAAAGAATTTGGTGGCAGACTCTGGAAGAGAGATGCCAGAATTTGCCATGGGAACAATGAAAATAAGCAGAAACTTAGTATGTAAGTTGCTTCTTATTTCTAGAAGGGTGCATTAAATGTTGACTTCATCTTCTGTGTTGGGAGCTGAGAACGTGGAGAGGAGAAAGAGTGTTGCCCTCGCTGGGCTTGCAGTCATACAAGGGAAAGAGACAAGCTGAGAGAGTCTGACAAGTACTGGCAGGTTGGTTTTACGGACATTTGGATTATTTGAACCGAGAAGGGGATAATAGAAAACTATCACTAATAGGCAGTGGGGACGACTGGCTGGCTCAGTCAGTGGAGGATGCAACTCTTGACCTTGAGGTTGTGAGTTCAAGCCTCACACTGAGTGCAGAGAACCTTTTTTTTTAATTTTTAAAAATGTTTTTACTTATTTTTGAGACACAGCATGAGCAGGGGAGGGGCAGAGAGAGAGGGAGACACAGAATCTGAAGCAGGCTCCAGGCTCTGAGCACAGAGCCCGACACGGGGCTCGAACTCACAGACTGTGAGATCATGACCTGAGCTGAAGTTGGATGCCCAATCGACTGAGCCAGCCAGGCGCCCCGAGTGCAGAGATTCTTAAAAATAAAATCTTAAAAAAAAAAAAAAAGAGGCAGTGTAACAGTGGCAAAGAACTTGGACTCTGGTTCTCATCTTGGTTTAGCCACTGATTAGCTGTGACTTTGGGCAAATTACTTAACCTCTCTGTGCCTTGGTTTCCCCATCTGTTGAATGAGAGTAAGAGCATCTGCGGCATAAGGCAGTGGTGAAGATTAAAAACAAAGTGTTGCGAATAAATAGCGTATCATATAACGTACCCACCTAGTGAGCATTAACTGCTGGCAAATCCTCACTCTGGGAGCAAATTTGGAAGATACAAATCCTAAAATATTTTAACGTCAATCAATAAACACATCCTTCTGAGCTGGCAGGGAAGGGACTGTAAACTGTGCTTGTCATAATGGCCACACGGTGGCGCCCCTGCTGCTGGCTCAACAGAAACACTTCCTTCAGGTCAGTTCCTCGGGAGGGAGGATTCCAGGGGAGGTGCCCCCGCGGCCCCTTGACATAGGCCAGGTGCTGCCAGGACGGGAGGTCACACGGGGGGAGGAAAGCTAAGCTTGGAAGGAGGGGGGTGGGGTCAGGGAACCGGAGGTGGCAGAAAACAGAATGCTACTCAAAGCAGGCCAAAGGAAAGGGGCTTACTTACTGCAACACTTTCCTGCCACTGAAGGAGCAGCAGCTGTCTGAGAAAGTCTCAGGCACTCTCTGGAGCCTGATGGCCTTTTCTCTGCCAGCCTCCCTACCCATCTGCTCCATTGTCTCAGCTTCTCCGCTCCTTCATCACGTGGGCTGACCACAGCACCCCCCCCCCCATCAGGCCCACCGTGCACCCTCCCACTCTGAGCCTCACTTTGGTGCCCGGGAGAGACCCTGGTGGGCTCAAGCTGGGCCGGAGATCGGCCTGGGTGGGCCAGCACCGAGGAGACATCAGCAGACTGACATTTTATTTATGTGTATCAAAAAAATTTTTTTTTAATGTTTATTTACTTTTGAGACAGAGAGAGACAGCGCGCGTGAGGGAGGGGCAGAGAGAGAGGGAGACACAGAATCCGAACAGGCTCCAGGCTCTGAGCTGGCAGCACAGAACCCGATGCGGGGCTCGAACCCACGAACCGTGAGATCATGGCCTGAGCCAAAGTCGGATGCTCAACCGACTGAGCCACTCAGGCACCCCTTGTTTTTATTTTTTTAGTGTTTATTTATTTTTGGCAGAGACAGAGCATGAGCGGGAAAGGGGCAGAGAGAGAGGAAGACACAGAATTCGAAGCAGGCTCCAGGCTCTGAGCACAGAGCCCGATGTGGGGCTTGAACTCACGAACTCTGAGATCATGAACTGAGTTGAAGTCAGATGCCCAACCGACTGAGCTATCCAGGTGCCCTCAGACTGATATTTCAGAAGGGTCCGTGCCCAGGGGTATCAATGACATACTGAGTTCTAAGGTGAAGCCCCAGTTAGGATACTTCTGAAATCGTTCAGATGAGAGAGGAGAGATGGGGGTAAGGTGGCACACATCTGAGGCTGAAACCCTGGCTCTAGAAGTTTCTAGCTGTGTGGCTTTGAGCAAGTTACTTACCTTCTCTGAGTTTCGCCTTCAGAAGTGCCTGGCATATGGTAGGAGCTCAGTGTGTATTTGTTGAATGAATGAATGAATGAATATCGAGAATCTGTCAAAACTTATGACCAGAATGTCATGCTTGGGCTGGCAGAGATGTCCTGCTGAGGGAGGTGAGAGCCTGGGGGAAATCTCAAGGCTCCCGAACCCCGGCCCTGCCTGCATGTCCTGTCATTTCCTCTTACTCATTTCTCACTCGCCCTTGGAAGATGAGATCCTCAGGCGTGATGAGAAGGGGCTTTTGTTACTTAATTTTCGTAGATCCTGAAAATATGAAAGGAAAGCCACAGATGGGGAAGGTGAGGCTGGAAATAGGACAAGGGGCACAGCTTGCCTGGCTGCAAGAACCCTGGGGAGGTCGGGAGCCTGCCCCATCCACCTCAGTCTCCATGGGACCTTCCAGAAGGGGGTCAGAATAGCAGAGTCTCCAGCCTCAGATAGAAGAGGAGGTGAGCTGTAGGCCTGACGTCTGGCTGTCCCCCTCACTACCAGGAGGGCCTGTTTGCTGATAGGTGGGAGGGCCCTGAGTACGGGAGAGGGTGCTTTGCGTGGAGTTTGAGAAGCAGAGAAGAACCAAGGGGGGGAAAGGTCTTCCCAGACGGCTATTGTTACCCTGTCCCCGCTATCCAGACCCCAAGGCTTCAGGTAAGCGCCAGGACAGAGCTCACCGGGGCAGGGAGCGAGTCCGTTCGGCCGGCTGGCCTCGGCCGCCTGAGTCGGGTGCGTCTGCATCTCCCAGGAACTGCCGGCAGAGGGCGCTGTTGGACAGCGCGCAGAGCGGCGCTCTGGGGCCAGAGAGCCGCGAGGTCAGGACTGCAGACGGGAGGACCCGAGACGGATGGGGAGGATGACAGAAGGAGGGCATGGGGGTGGCAGCCTGGGAGACTTTAAGGGATTCCTGCATCCTGCAAGAGCCCTAGCGTAGTCCGGCCGGGTCTTGGGGGTGCGCGGGCCTCAACCTTCCCAGCTTTAGATCTGAAACCCCGTGGGAAGGGGATGGCTGGGCGGCATTGCACGAGCTACAGCAGAGACGTCAGGGGGCGCTAGTCTCACATCCCCCGCTACGCATCTAGGCCGCCGCCAGGTCCACGAAGTCTCCCCACCCCCAGTTCCCTGCGGTCCTGGCCTGTGGATCCAAGTCGTGGGCACTCGGGCGCGGGAACGATGCAGCGGTGGCCGCCCTCCCTTCCCTGGCCAGCGTTCTTCCTGTGCGCCCCGCGCGCTTATCCGCGGCCTTTTCCTGGTGAGGGGCACCGCCCTCAAACCCTGGCCCCGGCCCTGGGCTTCTCCGCGAATCTCCCCTCCAGTTTAACTCCTAGGAACGGCATGGCCAATTCTCGAACTGGACAGGGCGGGCTTGACCCAGGCCTGAGTGACCTCTAGGGCTGGGCGTCTATGTTCGCCCTGACTCAGAGACCCCATAACCCCGGAGTAGGAGGGACAGAATGGGGGCGGCGCGAAAGAACCTTCAGGCACCAAAAAGAGATACATTAACAGCAGCCGACCCTTTCCTGGGCACTCCTGTGCATGCTGGCCCCTCTGAATCTCGATCTTGGGTTCAGGCTGAATGCTCAGTCTCTTCTAGGCCTTTCGCGGGCTCAGAGAGCATACACCTCCATACAGGAGCTGGGGGACACTTGCTGAGGCGGGCCGCGGGACACAGGTGCGCAAGTCTGCGCTGCGCTTGCTGGGGGAACTCACGCTGTCACTGTCTCCGTGGGTCCTGAGGCTGGAGAGGGTCGGTGGGATATTGGAGACAGACAGCCTGGTTCCAGCCCTGGCACACCCTGGGATCCATTTGTCCTTTTCCCGGTAAACTGAGGAAGAGTAGCCATGCTGGGGAAACTGGCCTGTGAGGCCACAGGGGGCTGGCACTTATGCCTGCCCCCTGAACCTGGACTGCTTCCTTTCACTCTCTTAACTCAGGGCAGGCTTGCACCAACTGGGAGCTGGGGTCTGGGCCCGGAGGAAAGTGGAAGGGGAAATCCAGGCTGTAGGAGTACAGCTGGGAGGCTGGAGAAGTCCAGGGAGGTGTGTCACCGACCTTTCCCTCAACCTCCATTCCTGAGGTCAGGGCTACTGCCTCCTGAAAAGCTGCTTGGCAGATCCAAGTGCCAAGGGGGCAAACGACCCAACTTGGGCAGGACCCTAGCGAGGGTGTACAGGCGGGACAGAGTCAGCCAAAATCATACTAGGCCTGCACTTGTGGTCCAGTCCCTCCAGACAGGGTGAGACCCAGATAACCCTCTCACCATGGAGCAGCATCCCGTGACTCTGCTGCGGCATCCAAAAAAGGCAGCTGAGGGCGGGAGTGGAGAGGATGGGAGGGGGGCCGCCGGCGCCCGGTTTGGCGGGCGCCTCAATGGGCCGCTGGGGCCAGAGCAGCGGCCTAATGGATTCAGGCCTGCCGGGCAGAGGCGCACCCGCCCGCCCGCTCCTGCTCTCAATAGCGGACAATGGAGTCCCGGGGTGACCCGAACAAAGAATTTGGAAGTAGTTAAACTGCAGAACACGTTCTGGGCCTGGGTGCCTCCTTTCAAAGAGAGCGAAGGGAGAAGAAAAGAAAGCACTGGGGGGTGGAGGGGGTGAGAAAATGCCCAGGGGAAAAGTTGGTAGGTCGCCCTAGTTGCCGCCAGCTACCAGACGCCAAGAATTCAATAGGATATGGGGGGAGGGGGAAGTGGCCCAAGTCTGCCTGACCACAGGGAGAGGCTGAGAAAGTTCTCCCAGAGATGACTGGGGTTCCCCAGCCTCCCCAACCCCCACAGCCTTCCATTCGGGGGCCAGGCTCAGGAGCTGGGCTGCCCAGGAAGCCTGAGAGAAGCTTCTCTGGGCTTTGGAGGCTAGAATAGGGGTCAATAGGGGGTGAAGGAAGTGTGTGGGCTTTGTCCTGGTTCCACAGCAGAGACTGAAAATGCACTCTCTTTGGGTCTACCCCTGAGTCTCTCCAAGCCTCTTCTAGCAGTTTCTTTCTGGACAGGTTTCCCTTTCTGATCCCTTTCTCAGAATTTGTTTTTGTTTTTCCTTCCCCATCCAGTTTAGAAAGGCTGGGTACCCCTGCCCCTTGGCTCGCCCCATCCCATACAAGCAGCAATCTAGATTCTTTTGGTGAGAATATTCCTTTTTTTTTTTTCTTTTAAAGTCAGGCCTCTAGGCATAGCAATTAAGGCCAATTATTATTATCTCTTATGTTTTTCTGAACTTTCCCATTTTGCCACAATGAGCACAGTCACAAAATGGGAGAAGGGGAAGACATTTAGAAAAGTAGTGAGTTACACTGATATCCAACAAATTTACAAGAGGAGACTCTGTAGAGGTTATGGAGACCAAAAGAGTAAAATGACAGGAAAAACTGTCAGGAAATGCATTGAGGTGGGAGGGGGGAACAAATCCGCTTTCCCTCTTCTAGCCCTTTCCTCAAGTTGTTCAGAAAAGATAGAAGTAGGGAAGAAGAAAAAAGCCTTAGCGGCCACTGCTTGTGAGAAGTGGTGCCTCTGGAATCAGAGAGAGCGCGCCCCAGCCAGGCGGCTCTCTCCTGCGGGAGGCGCTTGGTTTGCAAGGGGTTAACAGCGTTGCTCGTGAACTTGGCCTGTCTGTCTGGCTCGTGATGGATGGTGAGACCCGCTGACAAGTTCAGCCGGAGGGACCTCCCCTGCTGTGGCGGCGGGAGAAACACGCAGGCGGAAGGGACCCGGGGCGAGCGGTCGGGACGAGCGGGGAAGACTGTAGTTTGGCGTGGCAGGGCGACCGAAAAGGCGAGCTGCTCTGCCTGCCCTCTCGGCTCCCGCCTCCCCTTGACCGCTCGCCTCCTCCGCTGGAGCTTTCCTATACCGTCCTGGAACACCAAAGTTTCCCGGAGCTTCGCGCGGTGAGTCCCACAACCCCCCGCCCTCCCCTGCGGGCAACCGAGAGCAGTGGGGAGCTGGGTGTCGGGAGCCCGCTTCTCAGGAGGCCGAGTTCAGCATTTGGACAGCGGCTCCGGGGCGCTGTCAGCCCTGTGCTTGGAGTTTTCAGGTGCACAGTCCAGGGCGGGTGGGGGAGGGGAAAAGCAGCACTGGGTCTTGGAAAAGCAGCATCAAGCCTGGAGGGAACCCTCGGCCCCGAAAGGGACACCTTTCCGCAAGCCAAAATATTCCTTCCGAGCTTACATGAGGCCCCCCCGGACCGATCAACCCAGCGAAGATACCCTCAGCGTACCAACACTTGCTTAGAGTAAAAAGCCCCCTTTCGGCCCAGAGAGTAGACGCCCCCGTCTCCTCAGCTCTCCATTCTCCCCAAAGCAGCCTGGATGCCTCAGCTTAGAGCTGCCTGCGAGGCTTCCAACCCGCTGCTCGCCACCACCTCCCAGGTTGTCGGTGGCTCTGGACGAGCCTGGCAGCGCGCGGGGGCGGTGCGGGGGGTGGGGGGGAGGACCGAAGGTTTGAATGGCGCCGCGACTCCCCGGGCAAAGCTGGGAGGCAAGCGGGGCGGGGGGAAGGAAGCGCCGGGGCGCGAGGCTGGGCGCCCCTCACAGCTTGCCTCCGCCCCCTCCATTCCGCACTGGTCGGGGTGAGGGGAGGGGGGCGGGGGGAGCCGCGCTGACGTCACTGCGGGCCGTGCCCGCCCGAGAAGGCGGCGCTGGGAGCCGCTCAGAGCCCCGAGAAGCCGCGCGCCGCCAGGAGCCCCCGCACCGCCGCTACCGTGCCCGCCTCCCGCGGCTCTCGGCCGTGCGCCCGCCGAGGCAGGGGCGCCTGGAGAGCGGCCGGAGCCGGGCCTGGGCCCGCGACCGCGCCTCATCAGGGGCCGCGGAGCCGCTATCCCCGCAGCCGCCCCACCCCCGCCGCTGCCTCGCGGGCCCCCGGCCCCCTTCCCGGTCCGTAAGTGCCGCTGCCTGCTGTGTCTCAGCGAGGCTGGGGAGCGGGGGCTAGGGCGCGAGGGCGGTAGCCTCGGCTAGGGCGGCGTCAGGGAGCTGGTCTGGACTGGGAGAGGGGGCTGGGGCATCCCTGCTCGGGCCCCCTTGGGCAGCACCAGCGGCGCGGGGCTTCGCGTCGCTGCCCGGCGGGGTGAGGGGTGCTCTCTGACTGCGGGTGGAAGGCGGGGCTCAGCCTCGGGGGCCTGACCCAACATCCCCTGCAAATCGTCAAGGCCAAGGTCAAGGGTCGTGGGGCAGGGGGAAGCGCCCCGAGGTTAAGACTCTGGGTGTGCAGAAAGGGGAGGGGCGCGGGGCCGGATGGAAGTTGTGGGACTGCAGACAGGTTCACCAGAAAGGAGAGAATGTTTCCCAAGTGAGGCTCCCGGGAGTCTCCGGACCGCCCCCTTCCTCACCTTTGCTCCTGACCCCCCTTCTTTCGTCTCATCCCCTCCCTCGCAAAAAATAATAACCCAGAAAGTGGCTTCCTGAAAAAAAAAATATTTTAAGAAATAATGCAACACACAGCACCCACTCTGGACAAGATTTATGGCACGCTTTCCCCCTCTGTAATGGGAAGTTGTTAGGAAAGCCTTTCTGCTCTGCTCCTCACCCCGCCCAACCCCCGCCCGCGGCCCCCCCCCCCCCCCCCGCACTCCCCACCCTGTGCCCGAGAACAGGCCTCTTGGATCTGTTTGAGGGTGTCTCTGCAGCCTCTTCCAACCCAGGCTCTGAGGAGCTTGGGAAGAATGAGGACAGCAGTGGGGATTGAAGCTGTGGTGAGGGGCTTCTCTGGGAGAAGACATTTGGGGGGAGGGGGATCTAGCCTGGCCTCCCAGCAAAGCAGGGAGGTAGCAGAAGCTGGGAGAGACTGTGGGGTCAGATCATGGGAGTAGTGCGTGCATTCAGAAATACATGGTTTGAGTCCTTGTGACTGGGGAGAAATTCAGGTGCTGGGGCTGAAAGAGAGCCCTTTTTGGAGCCTGCCATATCCTGGATGGAGGTGGGTTCTTGGCTGTAGAAAGGGAAAGGATAGAGTTTGAGGGTCTGGCTTTAAATCAAGGGACAGAGACCAGAGGGTAGGCTAGGTGAGCATTGGGGAGGGGGTGTCATGAGAGGTTCAATGGCAGGAACCTCCATTAGCAATGCCAGCTGCTGCAGACCCCAGGGGAGAGGTGCTGTTCTGCCCAGGCCTTTTCAGGTGGGGTGTTGCTGGGTTTGTGCCCAGCCTGGGCCTCCCCAGAGCCCACACCCTGGATGCCTGAGCCTCAGCTTCTGATAAAAATGAGGCCAGATGTGGAAGCCAGAGAGGGCACTATAGCCCAGGTGACCATGTCAATTTGAAGGTGGGTGTGGAATCCCTGGGGACCCTGAGTGCAGGAAGCTGGGTCCATATGCCTTAGTTCAGTGCTGGACTTCAAGAATCCACACAATAGGAAGACCCAGCTTAATCAGAGCTTGGGCCTGAGGAAGGAACAAGGGAGGGAGGAATAAGGGAGGGAGGAAGCAGTGGGGGGAAAGGGCATCCTGGACCTAGCCTAGGTTGTGACTGGTGATACTGTCTCCTAATTAAGGCCCATAGGGGCTCCAGAAAGGAGTGCTAGTTCCTGGCAAGTGTCAGGTCTCTACTGGAGCTTGGGGGGCTCCATGGATCTCAGGCTCCCAGCCTGATCAGGGCAAGTCTGGTCACAGGATATTGGGTGCTTGAACAGGGCTGTTGGCTAGAGTCAGAACTGTCTACTCTCCTTCCATTTAATCCCTTAATTCACTGTGTCCTGAATTGGGGCAAGGGGAGACACACTCCTGTGGGTCATCACGGCCCCTGTGTAACCACCATCACGCAACAGGAACTTGGGCCAAAGCCAGCTTGGAGCCCAAGCAGCTGAGGTTACCAAATGGGTACAAGAGTGCTTGTATATACATGTGTGTGCACGGGCAAGGTATCTGCCACCTGCCTTAGGCGACTGCTAGATGGGTATACGGGCCAAGTGTGTGGGGGGGGGAGGGGAGACGTTGCAGTTGTATGAATCTGAAGGCGTACAGGGCACACATGTGGCTGCAGCAAGAATGGGCATTTCTATAGACACGGGGATGGGGGTGGGGGCCAGGATCCTCTCTGGCCTTTGATGGAGGTTTGAATATGAAAAATGGAGTCTCTGGCCTTTGGTAGACACACCTAGGAAAGAAGCCTCCTCTTGAGGAGACACCTGCCACTGGGGCGCTCTCTCGGGCTGCTGTTACTTTCTCCTGGTAGCTGCTGATATCCCTGGAGCTCAGGTTCAGGGAGAGACCAGGAAGTTTGGGGCAAATGAAGCTGTGGAGAGAGAGGTCTGATAGGCAGCTCTCAGCACCGTGGCCAGGGCCTGGCCACTACCACAGGCGCTTTGCTATCAGTACCCACACTCAGGCAGACCCAGTGCCTGCTTCCCCATGATCACAGGGCTTGTATTGCAGCCTGTGGGCCCAGGCCAGGGGCTTGGTGTGAGACCAAGTGCATAGAACATGCAGATGAGAGGGTGATGGGGCTAGGGCTGATGGGGTTCTCCCCGCTCCAGTTTGGAATGGGCCTGCCCTAGATCCTGCCACCCTCATCTGATGGTGCCAGATGAGATGTGCCTCCACCCAGCATCATCCTGGATCATTTCCTGGCCCCTGTCTAAACTATGCTAGGCCGTGGAGGCCAGACACCAGGCCACAGAGATTCAGCCAGTCCTGACCCACCAGGGCAGGACCCTCTCTGCAGCCTACTCACCAGATGTCACCGTGGCTTCCTTCCTGGGAGTGGTGCTATGATGGCCAGGTGCTGGAGGTGGAGGTGGAGGGATTCCAAGACAGTCACACTCAAGCAGAGCACAGAAGCCCCCAGCCAGCCTCACCTGCTCCCCACGAAGGGACTCAGTTTCCCAAAAAGGGCAGCAGAGATGTGGCCCTGATGACAGGGCCTCCCACATTTGAATTCAATCCAAATCGGGCTTTTAGTATTTTTCTCCCAGAGCCCCCACCCGCCCTCAGCTTGCCAGTCGGGCCTCCGGCGCCGCTGTGTTACCGTGAGCCTCGCTGAGGAGCCATTTTGTGCAGCATCCTGCTTAAATCACACTCCGAGGGGCTCCTTCCTCGCTCTCTCCCCCCTCTTGTTCCCTCTCCCTTCCTCTCCCGCAGGTGAACCTTGCTTCTCCGCCCCTTCCCGCCTCCGCAGCCCCACCCTTCCCACCCCGGGTGGCCCAGAAGGACTAGGGCTCTGGAGGCCGCCCCCACACACACCAAGATGGGGAGACAGTGCGGGATCTTGGAGCTGCAGGAGGAGGAAAAGCAAGGGGCGCCTCCCAATTATGGTAATCCTTTGGAATTAACTATCTCGGGCCCAAATTCGGGTGGTTCCTTCCCAAGGGCTGCCGCCAGCCTCTCTTGTTTCTCCACTGTTGCCGCTCTGTCTGGCTCATGTTTGCCTTCTGGAAAAAGGGATGTGTATGCAAAATGGGATTTGGAGGGAGATATGTAAATGCCAGGTCTGGTCTGGCACTGGCTGGCTGGGATGGGAGTGCGATGCAGGCCGCCTTGGATTTAGGGTCAGGATGAAAAGTGAGCAATATTGAGATAAGCGGTTGGGCAATGGGAACTTGGCAAAATCAGGAAATTGACAAAACGGAGATGTGTCCTTTTTAGGGGGAAATAGGGGAGAAAAGCATGTTTAGAAAAATCATGAAATCCCTTCCAAACCATCCGCTTCTGCTCTCTTCTTTGGAACCCATTCTGCGGGGATTTGCCTGGCTCAGAGTGGTTCAGTGCCCCAGGCCCTACTAAAATGTACCCTCATATAGATACCTCTGCCCAAGCTTATGGTGGTCCTCACAGACTGCAGCATTAGGGGGCCCTGAGAGGAGAAAACCCATGTATATTGGACCACCAAAAGCTGGGACTTCACCTGCCAGTTTTGCTTCGGAATCTCTCTCTCCCTATATCCTGGACTGATTTTTTTTTTTTTCTGGGAGCATCTGAGAGCAAAGATATCACATTTTTTCATATTTAATCTTTGTGCATCCCTTGAGTGACTGGCAGGGGAAGGTGAATCCCAGCACCCAAGGCTGGAGGGTAGCCGCAGCATTAAGGAGGAAGGGAGGAAGCGAGTGATGGCTGGGGTGAGCGACGAGCGGCATACATGGGCCACTCACCTCTGGAAGGCTGCAAAAGGGGCCTCCTGGTCTGCTGGTCAGGCTCAGTTGGGGGTCATTTTGGGAGATCCAGCGTGGCAGCCCCTTTTCCTGTTGACCCACTTGCTGTTGAGTAGGCCGGGTGTGTGCTGAGAGCCCTAGAAGGAGGGCTGAGGCGCGGCTTTGTGTGTTCATTTTTCGGTGGAACATGAATTTAACCAGCAGCCTGGTTCAGGCCCAGGACGTCTCCAAGCCGGCGGACACAATCGGTTGTACCTTCCTGAATTCTTCGAAAGAGGAGGGACCCCGCGGCAGGGTATAGTGGGCACCAGGGCCTAGCCCCAGTGCGGCATGGCTCGGAACACTATGGGTGGGACATCGACCCTCGCGCTTAGTTCCTCCCTCCACTCTCAATTTCCGCGCGTGGGCTGGTGCTGGAAGGTGCCGGGCGTGGGGAGAAGAGGGAAGTTAAAGGTGAACCGGCTCCTACCCTCGGCTTAAGGCCTTTCAAGTGCGCACTTGGCCGCCCTGGAGAGACCTTTACCACGCCCCACCACGTGTGTCCCTAAACCTCCTCACCAGAGCTCCCTAACTCTGAAGGTTCGCGGTGGCTGCCAGGCTCCCTGGCGTTTGGGGAAAGCAGAGGAGTCTGGGGGAGGGGAAAGGCCAGACGGTGCGCACACAGGAGCGCAGCCCTAACGCATTTCAGGGCAGAGTAGACGCTCTCTCCGCCTCGGGGAAGGAAAGCCGTGAACGCCGAGGCCATTGTAAGGCTGGGTGGTGCGGAGCGCGGGAAGGGGGCTGGGATTTGAATGAGAGCCTGTGATTGGCCGATCCCTGGACTGACGTCACTTCCCCGCGGGGCGATTAGCGTGCGAGAGGAGGGCTGGCGGTCCAGTGCGCTGGGGGCGGCCGCGGCGCCCGAGGCTGCCGAAGCGCACCGCGCGGGTGCCCTCAGTGCGCCCTGGGACGCCGTCGGAGCGGGCTGCAGGCGCGGGTGCCCACACGCACAGAACGGGGAGCCGGGGAGGGACGCGCTAGGAGGGCGAAGGAGGGAGGGAGGGGACTGGGCGGGGGCTGCCGGCCTTGGCTATGGGAGTCAGTGTGTCTGTGTGTCCGTCGGTCCCCTCTGGCTCTCCGCGTGCGCCTGGGGCTCCGGGAGCGGCGCCCGCTCCGGTTCCCGCGCCCAGAGGGCAGCGGCACGTGGGGACCACGGCGCGGCAGCGGCGGTGGCGAAGGGAGGCCCGTTTCTCTCTTTGGTTATCTAGCTGTATGAGTGCCACAGAGCCGTCATAAAGCTAGATAACCGAAAGTAGAAATGACTCTCACAACTTCTGTGTGCGAGCGCCCGCCCCGCTGGCCGCCCCGGCCCGCACGAGCCAGAGGAACCCAGAGGAGCCCAGTGCCGGCCCAGCGGACTCCAGCCCGGCGGAGCGGCCGCGCCCGGACCAGGTACCTGACCTCGGCTCTCTCTCCAGGGACACTTTCCGTACCCTGGAGGAACTTGCCAGCTTTCCCCCTACTCCTCCTCTTTCCCCGCCCCCACTCCATCCCTCAGCGCCAAAGCAGGAACCCCAAAGTGGAGAGGACAGGGGGAAGGGAGGGGGTTGGGGTTGCAGAGGGGTCGCTGGCGGGGAAGGCACCAGCCTTCTCCTTCACCCCATAAATCAGGCTGGAACAATCCTCTCCCGGAGCTGCGGACGGGGATTTTGGGATGCAAATGCGATGGGAGAGAGACAGCGGCCGGTAGGGGGTGGGGGTGGGGGGATTGAAGGGGTGGGCAGGGGGCTGCCCCGCCGCTAACAAAGCGGCCTTTATCGAATTATTCGAGGAGTCAGCCCCTGAGCGCCATTAGCATACGGCTTGGGGGTTGCCGGAGCTTCGCCCCTCGGTGAGGTCAAGTTCTTGATAATTTGATCACTTTTCACGGGCTCTGGCAGCTGCCTTTGTGTGCAGTTGGGGGGTCTGTGTGCAGCGTGAAGCGGAGCAGAACTGGCGAGGAGTGCGCTCAATGGCTAGGGGCCGGGGCGGGGGCCTCCCTCCCCGACGGGCGGGCCCTGCCCTGCATACAAACCAAGGGGGGGGGGGGGGGGGGGCCCCCGGGACGGAGCCCAACCCCGCGCCACCTCTGCACCAGCCCTGGCCAGGCCACTCCCGCCCGAGCCTCCCCAACTTCCCTGAGTGGTTAAGGTGCAGGCAGTCTCCCAGCGTCATTCCCCCCCCTCCCCCCCCCCCCCCACATAAGATGTATTACAATGTCTAGCAAATAAAAAAGCAATTGGGGGAAATCTGCATTCCGTTCCCATGGCAACCCAAGGCAGCGCACCCGGCCACTCAGGCTCCCAGCCCCTCTTAGCTGGGTGTGGGGAGTGGGGCCGCCCCTGATCACTGCATGGGGATCTAGGTCCCATGTAGCAAACAGTGCTGGGGGCCCTCCTGAGGCTCTTACCTACCTCCAGGTTACTGTTTTCCTCTGACACCTCAACTTGTCCTGAAGCTCGGGGCTCCCGGAAGCTTGGGGAACCACCTGGGCTCCTGGAGGATGAGTGGCTGTAGAGCCAGCCCTGGACCCTACCTTGCCTCAGGGAAGAAAGATTCAGCCCCCTTGATGGTTTGGAAGGCTTTCTAGGTTTGTGGGTGTGTGAGCGCTGTGACAGGCAGGTTGGAAGGAACTTGAGCCACCACCCAGACACGACCCCCATCCCCTTGCCCTTATATACACCAGGAAACATGTGGAAGTCTGAAATGACTCCTCCAGAGGCATAGAGCTCGGAAGGGCAGAGCTCGGCCCAGGCCACTTCACCCCCATCTTGGCCCGCTTCATTCCTCAGAGCCTCTTCCTCAGTTATTTATAAGGCCCTTATTTCCAGCTCCTACCCAGAACCTGCCCAAGTCCTCTTGTAACAATAGAAATCTTTTTCTACTCCCATTCCTTCAAGCACCCCCACCCCTTGTGTTTGGCCTCTGCTTAACAAAATTATTCTGAAAGTAGGTTGGATGTGTAAAAGGGGAAAATTCAAATAGTGTGAAAGGGAGATCCGTGGGCCCTGGGAAGAGGAACTTCGAGGCTAAGGTGGCTGGTGGAGTGAGACTTTGCACTATACCACCTTTCGAATTGTGGACAACATGGATGTGTTAGCTATTGAAAATAAAAATGAAATACGAAAACAAAAGAACAGGCAGGAAAGTCAGTTGCCCTTCCTCTGTCCCCAGTTCTCCTCCCCAGAGATAATCACCAGGTAGAAGGTTTTCACGGATCCTGCGTGTCTCTTCTCCCCCCTCTTAAAAGCCAGTCTCCCTTTTTTCCTGGGAAGAGGCTGGAGAAGGGTGACCAGTGTGATTCAGGATCCACCAGGCCTTGGGCGGCATACCCTGGGCTGCCCTTCCCTTCCAAGCGCACCTGCGAGCCAAGGCTCCGATCCTGACCTCATTTCGCAGGAAACCAGAGCAGCTCTTCCCACCCCCTCGCCCTGCGCTCCCTGCCTCCCTTGCTAGCCAGCTGGCCCTGGGCCCTGGGGCTTCCGTCTTCCTTTCCCACCCACCCCCATCCCTTTGCTATTTTGCAAGAACTAGTCCTTCTACCAGGAGCCTAGAGGCTTTGCAGCCTCACAGCTGTGTCTATGCAGTTCAAATGAGTTTTTTTTTTTTATTTTTGTTTTTATTTTTAAACACCAGGGTTCCAAACCGTCCAGGCAGTTCTGAAATCTGGGTCCGGGGGGAGGAGGAGTCTGCGCAAGGGAAAATGCGGTTTTCTTTCCGCTTTCTACGAAAATCCGTTGATGCAAACCTCCCAGGTCAGGGGACGGATCCCAGCGGCGGGGCATCAGCGGGCTGTGTGCGCTGGAATCTTAATCTCCCGGACCCGCCCCACACCCACCAGAAACGGCCCTCTGAGACAGGCCAAGCCTCCCGAGTTCGGCCTCCGGGTATGAATGCCTTCCCCTAAAGGGCCACGTTCAAATCCCCTCCGGACACTTGAAGTCTCAGGAACAGGCTCAAATCGGTGCCTCACCCCATGAAACCTTTTCTGACTTGCCCGGGCCTGAAGGAGCCCTTCTCAGCCCTTGTCCCCATGCCCCAGGGAAGCCTTCCCCCAGGCCTCCTCTGGCCCCTCGGCTCCGCATGTTTGGGCTTCACTTTTGTCCAAAGTCTGCACTACTCCTCTCCACCTTGCCCCAATCCGAAAAGGCTTTGGGGAACCTGAAAACGCAATTGAAGCTTCAGCTTGAAAGCCAGAATTGATTGGGATCTCAGAGATGCTCTTCACCCAACCCCTTTCACTTGACATCTAGAAATACCGAGCTCAATGAGGCCCAGTGGCTCGCCAAAGGTCGCACAGCAAGCCACTGGTGGGGCAGAGATCAGGGCAGCCACCGAGGTGACCGAGGCAGCAAGGGCTTGCTTCTCGCTGGTCCAGGAACTCCCAACCCCGAACGACTGTAGGATCTGGCGGGCCTCTGCCCCGGCGAATGGAAAGCTGGCATCGCCGGGCGCCGCCGAAAGTCAGGCTGCGGCGCGACCAGAGGCCTGGTGCCGGCTGGCTGGGGAGCTGTCCGCGGCCGCGGCCTGACCTCCCGGGAAATGGGACCAGAGCGCGGAGGGAGCGAGGCCAGGAGGCCTCCCAGGGCCCAGCCGCGACGCTGAAAAGCATGAAGGGTCGGAATTAGGCGCTCATTTAGCGAGCGTTACTAATCCGAAGTTACAGCGCTAATTCCCTGATCCGGCCGCTCCCACACGCAGCGCGGGGATTAGACGCGCGGCCGCCGCCCCGCCCCGCCCTCACACCCCCAAACGCGCCCGCCCCGCGCCCTCGGGTCCGCGGGCTCCGGGCTAATCCGGCGCGCTGCGCTCGCCCGGCCCGAACGTGCCACGGGGCGGGCCCAGCCAGCTGGGGTGTGTGCCGGCCCGCGCGCCCCGGGCCGGGAGAGGCGGGAGGGGGCGGCCCCGGCGGGATCTGTGCGCCCTCCGGGACCCAGGCGGCGCGGCGCGGCGCGGGGCCGGAGAGCCGCCCGGATTTCTGCAACCCGGGGCTGCGCTCCCACGGCGGCGGCCCCTCGGAGGCCGCGGCGCCATTTTAATAGCCTTCATTTCCCCCCTTGGCATCTCGCGCGCGTGCATGTGTTGGGGTGTCTCTGCCCCCCATCCCGCCTTGACTTTACCCCCAGCCCCCCAACCCCGGCAGCCTGGATAGAGTGACCAATCAGCTCTGGCCCAGGGTGGGATGCGCGTCACCATGGCGACGGCCAGGGCGCCCTGGCAGTGCCGCCCATCGCAGAGGGCGAGTCTTGACGGCGCCTGGACGGGTAGGAAGGAGGGGAGGAGACGGGTGGAGGAAGGCTGTGGCACCTCCCCACGCCCACCGCATTCTGCCTAGGGTCAGTTCAGTTTGGGTCGGGCAGGAGGACGTTGGAAGATATGGGCAGGGCCTTCGGAGGGCCCCGAGTTTGTCCCGCAGGGGCGCTTTTGGGAGGATTCCCATTACTCCGAGGTCTACTCCCCTCCGTTATTTTCCTCTTGGTCCAAAATCCCACCCTGGTCTATCTCTCAACCTCTTCTACCTCTCTCTTCCTAAGTGGTGTTCAGGAGCTCTCAGAGGTTTCCCCCACCTTGCCTTGCCATTGAGTGCTGTGATTTGGAGCAAGTCACTTCCCCTCTCTGAGTCTTAGTTTTCTCGTCCATAAGATGGGCCGGTGTGTAGGCTCATCACGGAGAGCATCCAGTGGATGCTCTACCAGCGTTAGAGACCCGGCTCCCAAAGCCGAGAGGGCAAGACCCTGGAGGGCAGAACTCAGAACTTGGGGATGTCCTTTCTGTCTGGGGGCAGCCAAGTTTGGGAGTCTCATGGCTTCCTAGAGCCAGCTTTTCATCTCTCCTCCAGACAGCTGGGAATCAGAGAGAAGGGGAGGGTGTTTAAAAATAGAGCCAGGGTGGGGGCTGTGGCTGGAACAAAACCTTGGTCAGTGGCGCTGAGAATGGGCCGTTGCACCTCCTATAGCGCTGGTTCCTTCCTTCCAGGCCGGTCCGGCTTAAGCACCACTTTAAGTGGTCCCGGCATTCACTGGCCGGCCCCTCACCGCAATTGAGCCGCAGGGGTTTGAAAAGAGGGCCAGGGCCTCAATGACAGGACCTTGGGCCAGGCTAATTGGTTTTGGTTCAAGGGGATACTGGATTTGTGAAAAGCTCCAAACTGCCTTTCCCACGCCAGAGCCAGGCCACGGCTTTAAGGAGAAGGGTTTGAGGAGTTTGGGGCCCAGGCGAGAAAGCTGGGAGCCAGGTGCCTCCAGCTGAAGATCCTTTCCTAATGGCCAAGACATTTCTCTGCTTGGAGGGTGGGGAGTTGGTACAAGGCACCTCGTGGGTGCAGGCAGGTTCTCCTAACCCTGTCACACACACATGTGGCGGTGTCTAGAAAGGGACCCTCGTCTCTGAGCCTTTTGCATACCTTAGTGGTGGAATGGCCTTGTTTTTCCCCCCGCTGGAATCATCCAGTAATTGTCTAGCTAATAGTTCTTGTCCCCAGACCTGGACTAAAGCTAGGCTTGTAGACTCTGGGAGAATCCTGGACTCTATCCTGAGGCGGGCAGTGCGTTTGTCTCAAGGTACCCAGCTTCTCTGTCTTTAAATGTTCCTAAGCTACCCTGGGCATTGGCAACAATGTAGAGATGACAAACAGGGGGCCTTGGGTTATTTTATTTATTTATTTTTAAATAAAGGGTTAACCACTTCTTTATATTTAAAAATTAAGCATTAATTGTATTATGACAAGCCCATCGTTATTGTAGATAATGTTAGTGTAAATACTTTGGAGCATATATCTTGAGGTATACCAGATTTCTACGTGTTTGGACCAAATGATTGCACATCTGTGTATATAATATATCTATTCTTGTATATATAAGGTCTGCATATCAAATCGTACACTTATATGACCATCAGTTATATTAAGGATGGTGGCAGGGTTGAGGGGGAGCTATAAAAAAAATCAGTCCCATTTAAAATGACGTTGCATTGACTGAGACCCGCTTCTCGTGGTTCATTGTGTGTTGAAGGGAGCATTTCTAAGTAATCACCAGCTAAGAAACCCCCTACCCTCTTTATTATCCTCCACATTTTTCTCCATGTTTGCCCACTTGAGGCATATGGTAAGTAGGAGAAAGGCACTTTGAAGAGATATAGAACTCTGTGTATCACATTTTCCATTTTTATTTCAATTTTTAATTGCCCAGAGCCTAATTTCTTTGGGCCTCTGCTGATTTGCACATTTGAGATTCATGTGTAAATATGCATGTGGCACGTGTGCACGCCTGGGCCTCCTTATCACAAAGTGTGCTCTCTCGGTGTTTAAATACACACAATCCACATCGACACACGATTATGGGCTTGCGTATTTGCCTCTTCTCCAGAATCAGGTTAATTTTCCCTCTGCTAATCCTCAAACCCATTAAGTTCCCTCCACCACCCCACCACCCCCACAAAAAAAATCGAAAACCCTACCACAGACCAGTGGCCTCACCCCACTTCTCCAGCAGGCGGGGTGCTGGAGTGAAGGTTCCTATTAGGCAGACTTCATTAATGTTACCAAATATACCCCAGCACATTTACTCGTCTACTGTGAAGTATTATCATAAATAATTAAAATTAAACTGCACTTGTCAAAATAAATGAACAAAGTAGAGTTAGTGATGTCTCTGCCTTGATTTGCTTGCCTCGGTTTGCTTAGTCACTAATTTGAAGAAAAGAAGAAAGACGGAAGGAGAGAGAGGAGGGAAGACAGAAGAGACCGCCAGGGGAAGAGGACAGGAGAGATGTGGAAAGAAACCTAGGAAAACCCCTACCGTCTCTGCCCTTAGGTTTCCAGTCATTAGGGCGCTCTGGGAGGCTGGAGTGCGGCCTCTAACGTCGGCTCATAATGAATATTGAGGTGTGGATGTGGAAGGAGGGATTTCTTTGTTTACTGAGGAATGGCCATGGGAATGGGGGAGAGGATTGCCTTTGGGGATTAAGGAGTGGGCTTTGTTTTTATGAAGGGCCTTACTTCTTTTCTGAAGTTTTCTGCAGCTAATTGATTCAATTCAGACATTCCTCCTCCCTACTTGGCCAGCCAAGGCTGTGCGTTTGTGAGATGTGCACAGCCCCATTTCCCCATCTGCTCTGGCCCCTTTCTCCACGGTGACCCTTGAAAAGGGTGTGAACATTCACATTGGGGGATATCACAGGCTATAGACAAATCAGTTAGGGGCCAAGGCCTTTGTATGTGTATGTGTGTGAGATAAGCCACGTGCATAATACACCTGAATATATATTATTCAAAGTATAATTTACATATAGAAACAGATCATAGCTATACAGTTGTATGGATTCTGACAAGTGCATTTTACACCTATGTAGCCAACACTCAGATGGACGGCCTTTCCCTCACTTCCAGAAGCTTCCTTCCTGCCTCTTCTCACTCAATCCCTGCTTACCTGCCTTCTGATGCCTCTTACCGTGGATTACTTTGACCTATCTAGAATTCGACACACATGGAATATATCCTAGGACTTTTTTTTTTTTTTTTTAAGGCTTGATTTCAAGTCTGGAGGGAGCACTGTCCTCAGAGGCCTGGCTGAGCGAGTGTCCAGATTTCATGTTTACAGTCACATTGGACTTGCGCTAAACACTTTCCCCTCGGATGGGCCCAGAAGTCAAACCTGTAATTAAATTTGGGGGAGGGGTTGCTGATTTGGGCTGGTCTTCTGCCAGGACAGCCCTGTTCTCACCCGAGGTCTGTTAATGAGCTGGGGACAGGTGAGCCTCACACATTCCAACTTGCCTCTCTTCAGCGGCATCCAGGAGCCTACGGAGAGCTATTAATGGAAGGTGCCGGCTTTGTGCTAATTAGAACTTCCTTTCAGCTTCCATCTGCACAGGCCCTCTGACCCCTCAGTGGTCAGCGTCACCCCTCCCCATCAGCTTGCAACTTAGTCTTGCGCCCCTTCCCTATGAATTAGGGGGTGCTGTGAGTGGAGCTGCTCTCCTCTGTCTCCAGCCAAACCCCGGGGCTTTGTGTGTTGCAGGAATATACAGGGTGCCA
The DNA here is from genome assembly GCF_014898765.1 of Herpailurus yagouaroundi. Classification (NCBI taxonomy): domain Eukaryota; kingdom Metazoa; phylum Chordata; class Mammalia; order Carnivora; family Felidae; genus Herpailurus; species Herpailurus yagouaroundi. Next base: position 6,418,447 of record NW_024412416.1, on the reverse strand, counting down.
TTTCTCGAGTCTTCTCTGTCTTGTTAGGGTGGAGATGCACTGCAAGTGGGGCAGGGGCTCAGACACCACAGCCATCCTCCTGGCTAGGCTGGTCTCACACCACCGATTTGGGTTTATTTTGAAAGGGACCCGCTATCCTCCGCCCCCTGGGGAGTGTGGCTGCAGACCCTTGTGCCCTCCATCCCCCCTCCCAGGTTCCCGGTGCCTCCCAAGTCTGGTTGTACCCACCCGGTCTCGTCTCAACCTTCAGGTGCCCCTTTATTACCTCAGGCAGCCTGGGGGTGGGGGCTGTGTGCCTGGCTCTCTTCTGAAAAAGCCCAAACTTGCGATTTCCTAAAATTTATTTCACATCAGGCCCAATGGGCATAATTTTTTAAATGGAGGTTGTCTCTTACAGAGGCTTCATTGAAAAAAAAAAAAAAAGAAAGAAAGAAACATTAACGTCACATTAACGTCATTTAAAGAAAAAGCGCCTCTCAGCTTTGGAGGCTGGGGGAGTTAGGGCTTTCTGCCTGATTATCAGTTGGGATGAAATCTTTTGCAGGAAACCAGAAAGAGGGGTATTTCCTTGCAATGTTCCTCTTTTTAGCTCCTGAATCTCCTCAGGTCTCCATTGGGGTTGTGTGTAAAAATATCATGGCCAATCTGCGCCTTCATCTCATTTTCTCCTGCGTGAATTATCCTGGTAATAATGCAGGTCACCCACTTCTTTGGCTGTGTAGACTGGGATTTAAAATTTTTTTTAACGTTTATTTATTATTGAGAGACAGAGAGACACAGAGCGTGAGCAGGGGAGGGGTAGAGAGAAGGGGAGACACAGAATCCGAAGCAGGCTCCTAGCCGTCAGCACAGAGCCCCACATGGGGCTCGAACCCATGAACTGTGAGATCATGACCTAAGCCGAAGTCAGTCACCTAACCAACTGAGCCACCCAGGTGCCCCAGGACTGGGATTTTTAAAAATCAGGAGTGGATTATTGGCCAGCATGAGGTTTTGCCAGATTCCCCCAAGGTTCTGGACTCAGGCTAAAGAATTAGGATGGAAATGCCTCTGGAGTGCCCAGAAAGGCTGCAGGAATTTCTTGTTCTCTGGTCATGGGGAGAGCAGGGGGACTGGCCTGTGGCCTTTCCGTCCCTAGGGGTGACAGTTCCTGAGCCGAGACGCTAGAGTGGAGGACCCAGGGCAATCCTAGACTGGGTTAACAAACTGGCAATCCACATCTATAAGGGCAGCAGCTCATTGGGTGGGGGAGGATGCCCACACCTGTGAGGCAGGGTTTTTTTGGGGGGTGGGGGGGAGGCATGCTTTTGCCATTGCAACTCAGTGTATCCTTGACAAGACACATCACCTCTCTAGACTTGTTTCCCCTCATCTGTGAAATGGGGGTGACATAAGTAACTGTACCTCCAGGGCTCATGTGAGAATTAAGTAAAATATACAAATGAAGTGCCTGGTATACAGTGGGCGCTGAGCAAATGGTAGCTCTTTCTCCAGGCTGGAGCAGGGGGTGCATATGAATGTCTGGATATGAAGTTGAAACCTCCACCAGCTGGAGAGAGTGAAAGCACCAATAAATGGCCAGAGTTTTGTGGAGAATTGACCAGCTGCCTTCTTTCCCCAGCGCCTGCCATACCAACTGGTCCTGAACTGGGAGACGTATTAGGACTCCAGGGAGCACCCTGTTGGAAGGGGGGTCGGGGCAGGTGTAAGTTCCTTGCTTGGCTGGCCGGGGAAGCGTACATGCGAGTGTCCTTAGAGATTTGAAGGGAGCAGGATCCAGATTGACTTGCGAGGCCAAGAGGACGCCGCCAGGAGGCCCACTTTAGCTTGGGTTCTGCATTTCTAACATTTGGGCTTCCGGAAAATGGCCCGGGGTCCCGGTTCGGGCAGGTTTCGAGCGTCAGGACTCAGGAGCTGTGCTGTCGGGGAAGCCGGGGTTGTCCTAGGGCGGTCGCCGGCAGGCTCTCCGCGATGCGCTTGGCCTTAGGTGCACGGAGGTGTCTCACCTCACGGGTGGCTGGATGCCTGGCCCGCTGGCGGTAAGGAGCTCCGGGGCCGGGACGGAACCCCCTTACCCAGTACTGGACTTCCTTCTCGCGCCCTGGGCGAGCGAGACTGAGATGCGGTGTGCGCCCAGCAGCCGCCCCGGGCTGTTGTCGTGACCTGGAGGACGCGCGTCCCCTACCCCCGCCTCCGAGGGGGCCGCAGCACGCTTCTAGGTGGGTGTGGGGGGCGCCTGATGTCTCCTTTCTGTTTTACAGCTACTCCCCTGCAGGCGCCTCCCTCCTCTTCTCGGGCACGAACTTGCCGTCAGCAACCGTTCGTAGGAGGGCGTGCGGGTGGAAAGGTGAGTGGCCAGAGCCGGGGTGTGGGAAGAGGAGCTGTACGCCCGCACCCTCGCTCTGCCCGGGGGTGCCAAGAGCGGGCGCGCGGGCCGGCAGTCCGGAGTTTGGGAGATTCCACCAGCAGATCGGTGGAGCGTCTGTGTTTTTTACCTTGGTCCCCCAAAAAGGCAACTCCTCCTCCTCCCTAGGCCCGGATCCGGTGTCATCCCCGTCCGCGTCCCTCCCCAACACGCCGGGAGCGGGTTAAGCACACACCTAACAGGCACTCTGGGCTCTGTGATACAGTTCGGCGGAGCACGGCGTGGGGCTCCCAGTAGGCGCCCAGTAAAGGCGGCCCTGATTCTGGCCTCCGACGCGGCCTCCTGGACGCCGGGGGGCTCTCCCCGTCGGCGTTCCGCGGCAGTCCGAGGCGCGCAGCCCCGGAGCCTTACCCTTCTACCTGGGGTGGCGCGGCGGCCTCCCGCCGGCCACGCAGCAGCCGGGCCGCAGCCGCACTCTCCGGGCTGCAGAGAGCGGGCTGAGCGGCGCGCACGCGGGGCCGCTCCCGCGCCTCGTGTACGCCGGGACGCCGCGTGGGCCTACGGCCTTCGGACTCCGCGGTGCCGCTGGCCACGGAGCGTGGGCGCGGGGAGGGGGGCCGCGCACACCGGACCCCGGGCCGGGCGGGGAGGCGGGCGCCGCGGGGCCGGGAGGCCATTTTGAGAGAGCGAGGAGCGGCGGCAAGATGGCTGCGTGGGCACGAGGTAGGTCGCGGCGCGGCCCACAGGAGCGGAACGCGCGTCGAGCGCGCCCGCCCGGCCGTCCCCGCCGCCGCGCTCCGGGCGAAGGCCCTTCGGC
>NW_024412416.1:6195301-6414865 GCF_014898765.1 Herpailurus yagouaroundi | reverse complement strand
GAGTCCGGAACCGCGCGTGCCTCGCGCTTCTTCATTATTTTCGAGGCGTGTCAGGCGCATGGCCGACGCCCGCTATTTTTCTCCCCCGACACCGCGAGGCCCGAGCGGCGAGCAGGACCAGGCCGCCCTGCCCGGGACCGGCTGCGGTCCGGGGCTCGCGGACATCAGGGGCCGGGAGCGGAGGAACCCACGCGTCTGGTGCGCTTGGCCCGAGGACGGCCCCGGAGGCTCCGTTCGCATGCACCCGGCGGTGCTGCCGGCGCACAGGAGCAGCACCTCCGAGCTCGGCCCTCCACCCGGGCCTCGGCCCAAAGTCTGAGCAGTGGCCCCGCAGAGGCCCCCTTCCCACCGATTGAATGATTTAAGCGCGGTTCCCTCCCCTCCACCCCCCACCCCTAACTGCCCCTGTTGATCCACCGCTGCCCTAAGGCATTTGTACAGTGACTAAGAAACTCCACTTCTGTTCGTTTGTGTTTGTGTTGAGTCCTCGCTTCGTACCTGGCGGGGTACTAAGCACTTCACATGCATTCGGGCCTCAGCTTGACAGGGAGAGTGGTGGCGATTCCCTCCTTGTGACTTTGGCTGTAGCCAGGTTGTGGCAAAGTCCAGATGTGGATTCAGGGCTGTCTGCCCGAACGTCTGAGTTCTTAACCACAGGCTCTGCACATGCATACGTACGCACAGACACACGGATTCATCACCATCGTGATCTCATCTGTCCAGCACCGAGTCTGTCCTGAATCCAAGCCCCATCTCCGCACAGCCCTACCTCGCATATGAGAGCTCTCCTGTCATACCCTGCTTCCCCCACCCCTAATCTCCTGGCCTGAAGTCCTGGCCTAAAATAAATGTTGTATTCAGTATTGGTCTGAGCCTCCTGGCAGCCAAGACAAAGAAGAAAATGGGACGATTTATAACCTTGTTAAAAAAAAAAAAAAAAAGAAGAAGAAGAAGAAGCTGATCAGGATTTTTAGGGATATGAACATTTCTTCCTCTGTAAGATTTATAGAAAATTTAAAGCTTGGTTATTATGGAGGTCAACTGCTTATGTCACAGATGAGGAACCAGACCCAGAGAGGTTAAGTGATTTTCCCCAAGGTCATAAAGTTAGCTGGCAGAGCAAGAACTGGGGTCCAGTCCAATCAATTCCCAGTTTCCCATTCTTTCGTGAGCAGGTTTTAGTGGGTTTCTCAACAGTGAAATAGTTCAGTTACGTTTGGTGACCCCTCCATCTTCCATAAATTCTTCGGACCTGAATGCTGCCTGTTCCTTTCTTTTCCCTCAGTTCCCACTGCTGGGCTGGGCTCATCATTGTGGATGTCTGTAAATATTTGCTAAATGAATACGTGGTTCTAAAAAACTAAGCTTCTGGCTCTTGGAAATGGTGGCGGGGGTGGTGGAGGGAGAGGTTCTAAGTTGTTTTTTGAAGGGACTTGGTTTTTTGAATGTTGCATCCCTGAGCCCATGAATTCCTTAGATTTCTCTTTTAGCAAGTGGTGTGACCTTTTGGCAGTGGTCTGGCCCCTAACTGTCCTGTCACGTTGTTGGTGTTGTGGGAAGGAGTCATGTCTCTCCTGAAGGACTATGCTGTCAATGAGAGCCTAAGTCCCTTTAGAGTAACTGACGAAGGTTTCCCCATTACACCGGCACAGTCACCGTGAGACCTGGTGGACCCATTCTTTTGTCTTGGGGTGGAGAGCCAGCCTTTCTGTGCCAGCCCAGCTTTGGTTCCTGTGGCTTAAGTACAAATAGCAGAATGTAGTTCACCAGGTCCCAGAACTTCTACAGATTACTAAGTTTCCATGGCTCCCAAAAGGTAGCCAGCCTTTGAACCCTGGCATGATAACTGTAGGTGCTGAATGCATTTAGTGAGCCTGCCATGGACCAGATTCTCTGAAAATTTGTACCAGAAAGTTGTCATCCTTGGGTGCGGAGAGGGGGGTCTCCTTCTTGGTGAGGAGCCCCTATTGGCAGAAACACTCCAACACATCCTGGCCAAATCCTGACCATCATCTTTGGGCTGGCTCTGGCCAGGCAAAGCAGGGTGGAGAGCTGAGGCCCAGTTTACAGCGAAAGCCCCAGCTGTGGAAGAAAAACAGGGTTCAGCTCCCCAGATTAGTTACTGTCTACAAGGATTAAAGGCCCCAAATAATGGCTGGCCTCTCCCCTCCTCCGTGCCAAGGGAAGACATGTAAATACAGCCGCACGCCAGCTTAGGCAGTAGATGTGTATAAATCGAATTTAGCAAATCAGATCATGGTTTAAATGCACTATTTAAAGCAGTCCTGCAGTGAAGCCTTTTACAAAGGGAATAATCATTTTGTGATGCTAATCATCGGCGTCCAATTTATCTCCTTTGTAAGTTCAGATGTTGGTGCACTGGGTGTTCTGAAATTGGGGCGCTCTTGTGTCAGGCTCTGGTGGTGGCTGTCTGCCTTCTTTTCTTGACCTCTCATTTGAAATGGGTGCATGTCCTTGTCTCACTGGGGGCCTCAGGATGCTTGTCACTTAGGCTGATAGTTCTCATCCATCTCACCCATCTTTTTATAATCTGATAGAGCCCACCCTTCAGCTGCTCCTGGCCCCTTTTCTGAGATTTGCACCCTTCCTGTGGGGGGAGATACAGACCCTGCTGTTCTCAGGGTATTAGAGCCAACTCCCTCTCTGATCTGAACCTTCTTTTGTTTCTCTGAGTTTCTGGTACCTCCGGTGCTGCTCATAAAGGAGATCTCGGAGTCCACTAGATACGTAGCAGCCTCTGAATTTAGTAGGTGAATTAAATGCAGGCACCCACTTGCTGAATAGGCACTGTCCGAAATACTCTCCCCATTCACGGCCAGATAACTAGGCCTGGGTGTTAAAGTGACTTTTCCCACAAGTTAAAATCGGGACTCAAAGGAGAACCTGTCTCCTAATTGCTATAAAAGTGTTTTATACACTGAGCTGTAGTGCCTTTCTTTGCAGAGAAAATATAATAAGAGACCATCTGGGTGGGAGAGAAAGAATGAAGGGAAAGAGATGGATCAGAGTGGAATAAAGGAAGTGGGCAGGAAGCTGGGGGGGGGGGGGGGGCGCGAGGAGCCTGACCTTGCTTAGCTCACAGGCCCTGATATAGTGTCTTTGTCAATGCTGCCACTATTGGCGCGTTCCTCGGTAATTATGACTGTGTGTTGGCATGGCGACTCCGAGTAAGAAGCACCGGGTAAATGCACGACTTGTTCTTGCCTTCTAAAGCAGAGAGGAGCTTTTGTGGGTAGTTCCTCCAGGGAGACGCGGCAGAAAATTCACCAGACCCAGTGCCGGAGCGTGGGTATTTGCAGCCTGGAGGAGCCGGGTGGCCGGGACTGGGGGCGGCACGCCCTCCTCCAGACCTGCCTCCAATGCAGAGGTCAGGCCGAACCTCCCTCCTGTTCCTTTCTGTTGGTCTTTGTTCCCGAGCTTGTGATGTCAAGTGCACCCATCTCTTCTCCCCTCCAGGTTTCCTGTTCCAAACAGGTTCGTGTTGCGCTCGTCCCCCTGAATTTGATTTATCGTAAACTCAGCTGTCTCGTAGGCGGGTATTAATTGGGAGGCTGGGAGGAAAGGCCGGTGGGCCCAGCAGTAGGGATGGAGTTTGGGGCTCCCCTTCCGACCCTGCTCCCCTCTCCTTAGAGATACTTGGGCCACCTCATCTTCCCAAAGTTGGGGAGGTTGCTGGAGCCAAGAGTTGGGCCGCCCAGTTAACCGCTGTTGATCTCGTGATATGTGGTCAGCGCAGCAAGCTGAAACGATGATACTGGGTTAAACAAAACATTATTAAAATAAGTTTGATCTGCTGCTTCTTCCTTTTTAATGTGGTTTCTAGGAAGTTTAAAATGATACATGCAGCTCATAGTTTATTGGTCTAGACTAGAGGGCTAAGATCTCTTCCAGGCCTGAAGTTCAGTAACGAATCTTCGTCTGTCCCTGGAAGGTCCCTGGCCAAAGAGAGCTCTCTGTATAGAAGAAGGCCATGGAAACGCCAGGCTGGAGGCCACTGGGAGGCTCAGGTCTTATGGGGCTTTTAGAAGTGCCTAGTACAGCCCCTTAAATGGGGGTTACCCCACAGTCCTTGGCGACAGAAGGCCTTGAATCTACAGGCAACATTTTGTTTTTGGAGTTTAGGAGATGGGGAAGAAAACCAGTGGGTAACCCCCAGGAGTCTTTGGGTGGAGTTTGTGTGGACATAGATGTAGGTGACAGGAGCATTGTCCTGGGGGCAGAGCACCTCCCCACCCCGCGTCGCTGTGCTTATAGTGATTTCGTAGTGTCTCAGGTGTGTGGAAACCACAGGGCATGGGAAGGTGGCTGTGCATCTCAAGTTCACACTAAACCCCCTTTAGGCAGGTTTCTTTTGGCCCGAGGGTTCCTCATTGCCCCTCTCCCGGCTGCCCCTCCTCCCCTCGGCCTGTGCTGCTCTGTGCGAGCTGAAGCTTCTGGGATGCGCCTTGGCTCAGAGCCAGCGTCGTCGTCTTCGAGAGGCCTCCTGCCCTGGCTCCCTGCCAAGCCTTGAGTCTTCAGAGAGATTTTCTGGGGAGGTGCTGGGCTCATCCTGCTGCCAGAGGGCGAAGGGGCCTTCTCACCTCAGAGGACTCCTGGCCATGGGTCCAGCCTTGCTTCCAGCCCCCTTCTCCTGTCAGAAACTCCGGTTTCCTGCCCCGGAAACCCTGGACTCCGTTAATGGTCTCCCAGCCTCAGTAAGCCTTGAGTTTATGAAAAGACAGCTCCTCACACGAGCCTGGGAGGTGAGGAATGGGCCGTCAGGAAATCATACTGACGCTTGATAATGGTGACAGGAACCATTTATTGAGCACTTATGCTGTGCCGAGTCCTGTGCTAACGCTGCGCATGCTTTATCTTCTTTTAAGGCCTGTCTCTTTGGGGAGCAGAAAGAATGGTAAATGTAATCTTGGGTCTACCCTTGTTTTTCTAAGCCAGATGTCATGGGGTGATTGCATGGGGAATGTCTCAGAAGCTACAGCCCTTGAGTAGGCGGTAGTCTGGGTCCCCCCGTGGGCCCTCATCTCCCAAGGAGTCTGCCTGGGCTTTGGGGAACAGCACGAGCCCATCTGGGTTACTAGAAGGTGGCTCCGAAGTGCCTCCTGCTTTGGGCTGGCAGTGTACCTGGAGAGTGTGAGTAGGAGGGCTCAGTGCTGGGCCCTCGGGAGCCTTGGTGAGACTCTAGGAGGGGTGAGAAGTGTCCCACCCAACCCTGGCTTCCTCCTGGTTGTCAGTGTGAACTGTAGCCTGGCTGTGCCTCACTCTGTAAAATCAGGGGTTAGCCAAAGTCCACCAGTCTGCCCATGGTGCCAAGGGATCATACCTGCCCAGGGCGAGGCTGAGCCTCTGTTTTCTAGAATGTTACATCCCCCTGAGATAGCACTGAGTCTTCTGGAGGGGGGTGAGGGATCCACTTCTCTGTCCAGTCTTGTCTGGTGCTTAAGCAGAGAATGCTAGACCGTCTTCCTGTCCCCGGAGTTCAGTGGCCCGGGATAGGAGAGGTGGCAGATGCCCCTGAGGGCATGTCATTTCCTTGGGGAGTGCTGGGGAGAGTGTTAATAGAGAGGAAAGGCTCAAGTTTACAGCCACCCCTTCCACATTGAGCCTGCAGCTTCCTTTACCCCATTTTTAGTTGTTTCAGGTTCGTTTTTCTCTTTTTTGTCATTGGATCGCAGGTTTCAAGATCATGGTGGTTTGAAGCAGTGCGTGCGGCCCGATGGGCATCAGGGGTCTGTCTGCTCTAGTTCAGACCCTTTCGGGCACATTATTTCACCTCTCTCTGAGCCCGTTTTCTCATCTGTAAAATTGGGATAGTAATACTGAGCTTGTGGCACTCAGGAATGTCAGTTTGCACCCTCCATCCGCTGCTGTTAGAGAATGGGGGTGTATATGTGTTGGGGGGCGGAGGCGGGCTGAGCACGCATGAGCCAGCAAGGCTGTGCCATAGGGGACCATCTCCCTGGTGGGCCGCACATCGGTAATGTGTGGAGGCTCAGGGAAAGCAGCCAACGAGGCGTGGGGCTCAGCTCTCTGTCAGTCACTGGAATAAGTCATGGTGTTTACTGACCATGCATAAGCTCCAAGCTCCAGTACAGAGAGAACCCCAGGAGAACCCCAGACCTGCTCCCTGGCCCCTCCAAGCAGAAACGAGCCTAGTAAAGCACACATTCAAGAGTCGATGGCTTGACTCAGACTGTGGGAGTTAAGAGAGGAGGAATTAGTTTGGAGTGGAGTCATCAGAGAAGCCTCACTGTACCCAAACAGGTCTCCTAGGCTGAGCGGGGGAGAGACTCCCCAACAAAAGTTTGGGGATGGAGCAGCAGGGTAGACTCCTGCAGGACCGGGCCAAAAATCTGGGTACAGATGAGCAGGTCAGATGGTAGAGGCTGAGAATAAGAGGGGTGGAGGGCAGGCTAAGGGAGCTGGTCTTGTCACCACCATGTGCAAGATCCATGTGGGAGGCTACCGGGCTGGCCTGAGCCGAGCAGGTACCTCCCCTGGGCTCTCACCTCTGATGGCTCTTGGCCAGGACTTTAGCACCTCTGGACTATGCCACGGAACCTCGGAGCTCAGGAATCGGAAGTCTTCCCATGCCGGGCTGTATTTTTGCTATTGCGTTCATTTATCCACTCAACATTTACTGACCAAGCGCTATGTGTCGGGCTCTGGACAGTGCCTTGCGGATACAGAGAAGCAAACCACAGTCCCATGCTCAGCACTTTAAACTTGTGTAATACAGAATTTCATCTGGCCATCCAGGTTGGGAAGGCCAGGCTGGGGGAAGGGGTGCTGGGGGGATGACAGTTCTCACCAGTTTGTAGCTTTCTGGCTTTCCAGTCCCAGGAGCCTCGGAAAGCAGGGTCAGAGGTCATTTCATGCTTTGCCTGTGGTGACCTGAAGTTGCCATTTAGCCTGGGCCAGAACTTTGCTTTTCCAGATTCCATTGGTTCTTTTTTTTTTTTTTTTAACGTTTATTTATTTTTGGGACAGAGAGAGACAGAGCATGAACGGGGGAGGGGCAGAGAGAGAGGGAGACACAGAATCGGAAACAGGCTCCAGGCTCCGAGCCATCAGCCCAGAGCCCGACGCGGGGCTCGAACTCACGGAGCGCGAGATCGTGACCTGGCTGAAGTCGGACGCTTAACCGACTGCGCCCCCCAGGCGCCCCCCATTGGTTCTTTATAGAACTGTGATATCCCAATTGCCTTTTCTTCGTTTGAGGAACAACTTTGATCTTGGAAATCAGCATAGCAGGAACCTATTGAGATTTGTGTGTGAGGTTGGTAAGGAACACCTTCAATGCAATCAAATAATAAATCACATCTGGAAGAATTCACGTACGGAAGGTTTCTCCTCCTTGGAAGAAATCAGGTACCGTTTGGGGCATCCAAGCCAGAATTCTCTCCTGGTTCTGCTCAGACTGGATCCTGAGCACAGGGGCTGGCAGGTAAGCCTGCCCTATAGCAGCAGTGGGCACCCAGATGCCTCCTGTCAACACAGCTGAAGTTTGGAAGAGCCATCCACGTAGCCCCTAGGCTGGGGCCCGCCTTGCAAATGACTCCACTGGCCCTAACGCCCAGACCGCAGGCTGTCATTCTGTCACTTGCCCCAGGAGCAGGAAGGCCAAACAGGTTTTATTTTATTATTACTATTGCTTTGGTGGTTTTCTTGTTAAGTCAGTGTGGGTGCGTGTGTGTGTGCGCGCGCGTGCGTGCATGTATGCATGCATGTACGTGTGTGTGTTTAGAGAGATAAATCTAGAACTTACATGGTATTTTTGGTTAAAGTACTTGTCAGAGATGTAGGAGGGACCATGCCATCTCCATCTGCATGGAAGGTGGCTCCAGGTCTTTGAATGGAGCCCCAGGTCCTTGGCCACTAGAAGACTCTCAGTGGATATATCTTCCCCTCGGCTCCTGTATGGACCACCCACCTGCTACTGATGGCGTAGGATGAGCGTATGTGAAGCAGGCTTTCCTCGGTGGGCAAGAAACAGATAGTGGGATACAGAACAGTTCTTGACTCTGCTTCCAAAACCTTCCACTTTCCTCCCATGGCAACCCAGAGACGTTCTGGAGAGTGATTTCCCAGGACTGGACACATGGATATCCAGATGCTGGCAAGGAGTGGGTCTTCCCTACGCCGGGGTGGCCTCAGCACCCCTCTGGCTTCCCTTGTGCCTCTTTAGAGGTAGTCTGAATGAATGTCATGTGCACAGAGGCTGGCCTTGGGTTTACATTTGGTAGCCAGTTGACAGCAGTGCTTCAGAGATGAAGCTCTGAAGCTGACATTTCCTCCAGGACAAAGTGCGTGCATAGTCTCCCATGCTAGCCCCTGACACTCCTCCAGAGGAGAAGCCAAGAGCATGGTTGTCCCGTTTTCCATCGTGTTCTCTCATGTTCCTTCTGTCCCCTCCAGGACACATTCCGGAATCAGAAGACAGGGAACAAAGAAGCGGGAGCCCTGGTGGAAGATTCCGAAGGTGGGTCCTGGCCTGACACAGGCCGTGGGTTGTGTGTGCGTGTGTGTGCATGCGTACACGTGCATGTGCGTATCCACAGTTCATTCCAGCGGCTGCTCCAGACTCTGTGCACGATGCGGTTATGTGGCTGTAGATGGGTGATCCAAGGTCGATTTGGGTCTTGGGTTATGGTTGTTTTGTTTTTGTTTTTTTTTTTTTCTGATTCAGGAATAAAAGAACCCAGTTTGGGGAGGAAATAAAAAGGAAAATCCCCTGATGGTTCTTGGACCAGCTGCCTACTTAAGTTGACCTATATGACATTTCTTTTTTATCGATCTAAAACAGTCAAATATCGGTACTTTCATATGGTTGAGCCTAATGCATTTCTGCTCTGCTGGGCCAGTGCAGAAGGGGTCACCCCTTCCCCTGTATCCTTAGAAGCACTTTTTACTGGGTCTCTGAGATGTAAACCCTTCGTGTTCCTCTGCATCCTATATACCCTGCTCAAAATTATTTTAACTGAAAAGAGGAGATCACCCCAACCTGTGGGTTCTGCTGCTTGTGAAAACAATGCCCACAAGGTTCCACTTTGCCCTGACTTTAAGCCACACCATCTTAAAATGCAGGAGAGTTAATATGACTTTGAACACCTCTCTTTCAGTATTAAAGAAAAAAATCCTCAGGGCAGTTCAGACGAGCCTGACTAAGGGCTGAGACCGGTTCCGAACTTTTCTGGCTCGTGGGGCATTTGCTTCCATCTGGATGCCTGGAATCGTATTCTTACTTCGCCTCCCGTGTAGTCCGCACTCCTGGGAGACGGAGCAAAGGAGCAGGTCGTCAAGAGCTGGCTCGCAGCCTGTCCATAACCTTGCAGCCACCCCCGGTGCTGGGCGAGCAGCGATGTGGGCTTTTGACTGAATGCCGTCCCGTCCTGCATTCATTACACTATTGTCAGTGTGTGTGTCTGGGGCTGCCTCTGGGTGGGTGTGTTTCTTTTTGTGTCTGCGTGTCAGTGTCAGGCTGTGTGTGTCTGTTTACATCGGCCTGTCTGGGCTGCTCACTGCGACAAGGAGCTGGGGGTTGTTGGTAGCAGGGAGGGCATTTCAAAGCCCCAGATCTCCCCCCTCGGGGACCTCGGGAGATTTCTATAGATGTGCGTATACATGTGTACACACACGCACACGTCCGTGTCACGCACGCGTGTGTGTGCGCGTGGTTTTCTTAATGGGGCTCATTGTGTGGGGATGCATGGGAGTGTCTGACCAGGTGCGGTGTGAGCAGCCTCGAGGCTGGGTGAGCCCCATCTGCCGTGAGCTCACAGACTCGCCTTCCCGCCCGCCCGCCTGCCGTCCACCGTCCGTGGGGAGCCTGTCCCTTCGCAGCTCACCATCTCCTCTCTAATTTATTAGCTGGGAAGGAGGAGAAAATGAAACGTTGCCTGAAGACAATGGCCGAGACAGCAGGTCCCACCCTGCACGGCCTGCCAGCACCTCTCCCCCCAGCCCCGTCTCCTCCTCTGCAGCTTGGATCTGTACGTTAACACTGCTCGTCTGCAGAAAGAAATAAAAAGAACCCCCCCACCTCGGAACCAATCTATAAAAACAACGTGTCTGGCCGTGAACATGCAGGGGCGGCTATAGACTGTCAAAGGTGGAGGTTTGAGCCAGACTTTGCTGACTGCTGGCCCGGTGGATACAAGGCCCCTCATCCATTCTTGGGGCCCCCACCTCTGAGTCCTAGGACTTCTCCTCAGCTGCCAGCCGGGCGGGGGAGGGGAGAGGGGCCCAAGCAGCTGCAGGGGCTGTGTTAGTAAACACTTTCCTGGGTTCCCATTTTCCTCACCACCCCCTACCCTTCTCCACTCCTGATGCCCCGTTACACACCACCCCCCCCCCCCCAACCCCAGCATCCCCTTTTCTGTGTCCTGCACAATGAGCTCATTGTCCTGGGTGTGATTTGAATAAGGGATCGGCGGGCCTGTTCCCAGCATTGTCCGAGGGGCTGGGAAAAACCCCAGCACAGGCAGGAGGACCAGGCCAGACAGAGACAGATGCCTAAATTAGCAACAAAGCTTTGTGCACGTCCCCTGGACAAGGGCTCGCCTTGTTTGCGTGGACTCGAGGGTGTGGAGCTGGCCGGCTGCTCGCATGTCTCCCCATGTTAATTAGTTTTGCATGCATGTCTGAGAAGGTGCCAGGGGGGATGTGTTTGCCTTTCCCGGGGAGGGGGACCTGTTTGTGGCGGTGGAGCTGAGCTGGGCCGGGCCTACCTGGGGAGCCAGGCTCTAAGCCTGGGTGGGAATTTCGGCGTCCTCATCCTGCTTTTCTGTCTCTCTGCCCTTTGGGGGGCCTGGCTCTGCTCCCTGTACCCCCCCCACCCTGTTCTTACCCTAGCACGTCTGAAAGTTGGTTAGCTCTGACTACAGGGAACTCACTGGCTTCCACCCAGACCCAAGCTAGTGCCTGTCCATCTGGCAGTCTGTCTCTCGTGACACAGGGCCCCCCGGGACGGGCAGCAGAAGCGGCCAGTCTGGGCTCTCCTCCGTCCCCGAGCCAGATGGCCAGTCTGCTTATCGCATTACGGCCTCCCTTGGCCCCAGACCCCCGCCGCCCACAGTTGGGCCAGGATATTATTTGGGATATGATGGAGAAGCCCTCTTTCAGGCCCTGAACAGGAAAGGGGTCTGGAAGACAGGCGCGAGGCCTGTCCTTGCCACTGGCTTGCTTTGTGACCTCTGGCAGACCAATTCTCCCCGACACCCTGAATCTTAGTGTTCTCACCGGCAAAATGAGTGAGTTGTACTTCCGAAATCTCTTGGTTCCTTATAGCTCAGAATGTCTGTGACGGTGAGCATGGCAAAGCTGTGTTGATTTAGCACTCGCCGATTTAGCCCAAGGACAGGGATGGGACCCGTGAATTCTGGCCAGAGGTGAAGGAGGGCATCGTGGGAAAGATTTCACTCCTGTTGACACTGGAGCGTGGACCTTGGCTTTGGGAGCGGGTGGGGAATCAGGAGCTGGCAGAGTGTCTCTTCCTGGGCTCTCACAGACCCCCCGTTAGCAACCCAAGCCCTTCTCCTGCCCCCACCCAGCAGAAGGGAGCTTGGCGGTGGAAGCAAAGGAGAAGCTGAAGGGAGAGCAGCTGCTGGCCGTGCCCCGGGTATGTCCGGGCCGCCCCCTGCAGGCCCTGGCATGGGGGACAGGGTTGAGAAGGGGCTGGAAGCCTGCGGAACTGGGCCATCAGAGTTTCCTCATAGTAACGTTGAGAGGTGGAGGGGGACGTGGGGCATGGCCCCTCGTGTGCAAGTGCAGGGGTCTCAGGATCCAGTGACCAGGCGGTCTGGCTCCCAGGCCCTCCGCGGCCTTCAACCCCTCAGCCCCACTGGCCCTGCCCTCCCGCCACCGCTCCTGGGTCAGAAGCACCCCGAGCCTGGGGTGCTCACAGTCCAAAAAGCCCTGTGCCAAAACCTCCAGTTCCTTCCTGTAGGGTCTTTATCCTGGATGGACCCATCCCATCTCATTTGTTACAGATCTGGTGACACCCTGCCTACAGAAGGGCACTCTTTTTCCTGTGTTTGTGATTTAAATGACTTGCGATGACTTTGGTTCAGGAAATGCTGGGGGGTCTTGGGGAAGAGCTTTGAGTGTCCACATTCCTTCCCTTGGCCCTTGCCAGCCTCCCCTGCCTCTGGCGCTTCCTCCTGCTCTCCCCTCGGGTATATGGGAGGCGCCTTGCCCTGGAGTCCGGCAGCCTCCCACAGGGACCCACAGGGAGCCTCTGGGATTACCCTTAGGTGGCTCTCAGTCCAGGCAGGGAGGCTCTGGGCCTGCCTCCCAGCGCCCACCCTCCTTCCCTCCCATGTGGCTGCAGCCGGTCTGCACAGCCCGGCACGCTCACTCCTAACACCCTGGTTGCCGCTCCCTGCCACTTCTCCCGTCCTACCCTCTCCTGGGCTCCGGGGCTGTCCCAGCGCCAGCTGGGTATCTGTAGGGGGAGGATGTCGGAAGCTCGGTGAGGAAGAGCACAGAGATTAGAGCTCATGGCAGGAACACAGAAAAGGACTCACAGTAGGAGTGGGGGAGGGAGACAGGGGAGGCAGGGCCTTGGGACGCTGCCCGCCGCCCTCCCTGCCCCTCCCCACACCGCCCTCCCGGTTTTAGCTGCCTCAGCTGTAGCCCTGAGCTCCTTAATCTGGTGATCAGCGTGGTGCTGGGGGGGGGGGGGCGGGCTGGCAGAGGCTTTAGGAGGTGACAGGGGATCTTGGGAGTCGCACTCTGCTAACCGAGCGTCACGCAAAGCCAGGGAATCACATTCCAAGCGCGGTTCCCCCTCCTGAGGCTGGACCCAGCATGAGCGGTGCCCAGTGGAGTGGCAGGGCCCAGGCCGGCGTCACCTTGTTCTTTGTTCCTCAGGAGGAAAGTTCCCAAGACTGAGGCTCTCCAGCCGTTTCTGCGTGGCGAAGGTTTTGTTGTTTGGTGGCTGTCCCCACCCTTACCCCCAGCCTCCTAAGTCCTCTGGCTCCTGTTTCCCAGTTAGAAAAAGACATCCATAAGTGGTAGGAATTCCTCCCCGCCCCCCACCGGCAACCTGTCGGGGTCCAAAGACACGCATTTGTTCTAGAACTAATCAAATATGCTGGGCAGTATGCCTCCCTTGCTCACCAGCTTAGACTGAGTAGCCCCGAGAGAGCCTTGGGGAGATAGGAAATTGAGGCAGAGATGCCGAGCACAAACCCCCGTGGTTTGGGCGGCTTCTGGCACCTCAGGACCGGTGGCCCCACCCTGGGACTTAGCTGGAGAGGAGGGACAGAGGGAGAGGTGCTGGGGGCAGAGGCTCTGCTTCTGGCATTACTGTGCAGCAGTCCCCTAAGTGTCTCCGAGTCTCTAAGCTCTCATCTGTAAAATGGGAATAATAATCCCCATCTGTAGAGTTGTAACGAGGAGTGCTAAGTACCCAGGAAACCCTCGATAGGGTTCATTTTCCTTCTCCCTTTCCCCTAGGTACAGGGCGGGTGTGACGGCGTCGAGCTCCTCAGGGTCAGGTAATATGGCTGGGATTTGAGGGAGGAGGACAGCGGCGATATGCGGACTATTTAACCGTGGGCACCGGCCAGTCGGAACGGCAGCTGGCCCAAATCATCAGCCCAGGGAGGAGGGCACAGCTGGGCCAGGATAAGTTCATTTGTCTTTGTGTCTTTCTGCTCCATCACGCGTCTGTTCATCAGCAAGCGCACAGACTTCCCTCGAGGGCAGTTGCTGACAAGGTTGTAGGGTGCGGGCTCCCTCTATCTCCTTTGCGTTCTGAGCAGGTCAGGTCTGCCTGGCATGGGGTGCCGTGGCCCCGCCTGGCAGAGGAGCCGGCGACAAAGGGCAGGGAGCTGAGGTCCTTTCCAGTTCGAGGCCCTGCCCTGGCTGTAGCTCTGCCACCAGGCTCTGTGGGGACAAGCTTCTGGTAGCCCCTACCCTGCCTACATCCCTTAGAGCTGGCCTCCTTCCTGTCCCTTCTTCTCAGAAACATCATGGGTCAGGATTAGGGGCCTGTCTGCAGTCAGATCCATTTCCTCCTGCCTGTTTTGTCATCAGCAGGAGAGGATCCTGGCGGTGACTGGCTGTGGAGTACTGGGAGGGTGGTGGTGGCGGTGGTGTGGAGAGCGTTCTCTCATTTTCAGGAAGGCTTCTGGCCTCAAGGCTTCCCGAAGCCACCCCTTTGCCAACAGGAGCTCCTCTTCCCTGGTCCTTCTTTTTTGCCTCATTGCGTAAAATCCCTGCCTTTAAGGGCCCAAGGCGGCCTGGTGGAGTGACAAGGGCGTGGGGACATACAGCCCCACTTAGCTGCAAGTCGGAGACTTGGCCTGCAGTCCGTCTTCCTGCTGCAGAGTCTTAGGTGAACCAGCTCCCTTTCTGGAGCTGGAAAAGCAGCACTGGATAGAATGGCATCTAAGGTCCCTTTTAGCTGTGACGTTTTATAATCTGGAAGTTCTCTCTGCTTTTTCTCCTCTGTTGCCTGCCAGCAGTCCCCGCCCCACCCAGCCCCCTGGCTCACAGGAAACCCAACCGACTTGGTTCCCTTCAAGTTGCCCTGGGATGCAGGGAGGCACCTTCACCCCGAGGCTACAAAAATGAATACCCAGCTCACTGCTGGCAAGTGTCACGAAGCTGGGAGGTGACCCGCCCTGGAGCAAGGCATGCGCTGCAGAGCACACTTGTCAGCTGAGTTTGCTCCCGGCCTCTTACCGGAAGCCTCCTCTTCTCTTCCCCTTTTCTCTGACTGGTGTCTGCCCAGGTGCCTCTGACTGCCAGCTGCTGGCCCCTTGGGCGGCTTTGCAGTGTTCTGGGGACCCGGCCCGTCCTACTTCCCTGGGCCAGGGCCTTTAGACTTAGAAGCCAAAGCCCCCAGAAACAGTCCACGGGGAAGACACTATCTCCCAATGGCTGGCCCCTCTCCCCAGCTCCCCCAGCCAGGTGGCTGTGTCACCGTGTGGGCACAAGTGTGGGCCATAGCGTCAGGTCAGCATGGGCTCAGGCCCTTATATGGCCAGCATGACCTTGGGCCAGCCCTTTACGTCTCTGAGACTGTCTCTTTATGTCCAAAATGGGAATAACCACACCTTTCTCATTAAGTTGCAGTGGGGGGTAGAATACGGGTAAAACACCTTGAAGTTATATGGTCGCTGTCTTTTACCTCCCAGCGCCAGCTGAACCCAGAGGTTCCAGAGGCCACAGACATAAACCATAAACCATTGTCTTTCCTGACCCCTTGCCTTTGAGTTTCAGTCCTACTGTGCTGGGGAGGTTCTGACACAACCTTCAGTGAGCACCTCCCCCCAGCCCCAGGGAGCAGAAGTACCTACTTTCAGCCCTAATAATACCTGAATGAGATTTATAGGACACCTTCCTCCCCAGAGTGCAACGCTCCTTCTCACATATTATTTCTCTTATCTTTAGATTGTCCTGTGAAGTGTGATGGGACAGCCTCTTTTCAGCTTCTCCGAAAATGGAGACAGAGAGGAAAACTGCGGGTCTTGCCAAGGGCACGGGATCCGAATCCAGAGCCACGCCACTCCAGGACACTGGAGATCGTCACATCAAGCAGAAGTCGAAGCTGCAGGAGCCGCTGTCCTGAGGCTGCAGCGGGCAGGGGCCAGGATGGAGGAGGCGGCCCTGGGCAAAGGGGCAAGCTCCACCCCTACCCATGCCCACCTAGGACTTGGCAAAGGACCGTCCATCCTGCAGGGAGGGGCCTCTGCCTTTGGCCAGTGGGCCCCTGTTTCTGCCCTTGTCACACCACGTGCCTGTTTCAGGCCTGCGGTGCTCTGACCAGGCCTCCAGCAGACAGAAGCTCTTTGCTCTCCGTACGTCCGCCCCAGAGGACCGAGGGCAGCAGTCTGCGAGGTGGCCAAAGCAAGGGGCTCCAGCCTTCTAGGAGTTAACGACTCCCTCTCCCCAGCTGTCCTCCCCTTGGTGCTCCTCTTCCTCCCTCCTCCCGCTCACAGCAGGCAGGGCCTGGACCTGGG
Organism: Herpailurus yagouaroundi; assembly: GCF_014898765.1. Lineage (NCBI taxonomy): Eukaryota > Metazoa > Chordata > Mammalia > Carnivora > Felidae > Herpailurus > Herpailurus yagouaroundi. The sequence continues at coordinate 6,398,873 of NW_024412416.1, read as the reverse complement.
AGCCAGTGCCGCTGTGCTGTTGCCAAGGGAGCTGGGAGGCGGACCTGAGCTATGCAGGGAAAAGGCCCGGCCTGTCAAAGTGTCTGAGATGAACCGCCGCCGTCCCCGTGCAGCTGGGCTCAGACGTGTCTCAGCTCTTGTTCTGTGCCTGAGAATGGCGAAGCCCAGTGAGGTTCAAGGGCACACTCACTATTCATTAGTCAGGGGTTCTTGACGTCCCGTCTCTCCCAGGGATGAGATTCCCCCCCCCCTTCCTCTTTCTCTCCCTCTTGCGACACATTCCTGGGTGCCTTTGGCAAGGACTGCACCCTCCTCTTCCTCCTGCCCAGCCCCCTCTCCGCAGGCCTCTAAACAGACTCCCCCCAAGGAGACCTGGCAGGGCAGAGACAATGGCCACAGGAAACCATTCAGGCGGGACTCTAGCCATGCTGGTCCGCCCTCTGCTCCCAGCACCCTTGTGGCCCCCACCCCCCTCTGACTCAGGGTCCCCCTGGGCCACCGGCATGCACAAGCCCAGACAGGAGGAAGCCGCTGGGCACTGCCCTTGGGACAACAGGCCTGTTCTCAGCGGGCCCCCGGATCTCACACAGCTGGCTATTTTGGGGCCTTTCTCTATCATCATGTGTCTATTTGAAGACACTGTCAAACACTGTTGGCTGGAAAATGTAAATTGTACGGTATTTTCTGAAATGTGGCATTATCACAATGTAAAAGACATACATATACTCAGCCACAAGCAAATTGCACTGCTAGGAATTCACTCTACGGTTATATATGCAAAAATTTCCCAAGAAGTCTGTACAAGGATGTTCGTCAGAGCGTTTCTCTTTGAGAGTATAAGACAATGGAAATGAACCTGTGGGCCATTCATACTGTGGAATATTAGACAGTCGAAAAAAATCACTGTGGCAGAGCTCTCTGTATAAACTGATCCAGGAGGTTGGCCAGCGTGTTTGTTGCCTGAGGAGAATAAACTGCAGAACAGGCAATAGAGCTCGATCTTACCTGTGTGTATTGAAGTCAGTCCTAAGCATATGCTTCTATATGAAGAGTTTCTGGAACTCTGTGTTGGAAGCCTGTCTCTGGGGATGGACGGATGTTCTTTTCTCTACTGTTCTATATCCTTTCCATGCACCTGGAATACTTGTATTGAAAATTTTAAAGAGGCCGTTGAATATAATAGGCTTAACTTCTGTTAACCCACATTAGGGTAAGAGCTCTAAGCGGATGCTGGTGATGTTGCAGCAAAAAACATCCCGGAGACTCTGCCATTGGCCATTTGCAGGCCTAATAATCCCCCATCATCATCATCATGGCTGCTGTTGTTAATTAAAGGCCTACTAAGTGCCGGGCTTAGTATCTCTGGGTCTTGCTTAGGTGGGTATCATTATTCCGATTTCATCGTGCGGAAGAGAAGGTGATCAGTTTGTCCCAGCTCCTCAGCAGGGAGGGGGGTGGGGGGGGGGCTCCCTGTTTCACTGGGAGTAGACCTTGCCCCTCCACCTTCAGGAGCTGCCTATTTAGGAGGGGCCCTTGGAAGCCCCGGCCTAGTCACCTCCCCACACGCCTGAACCAGTCCAGTCTCGGGGTGGGCTGGGGCCCAGGGTAGGGGAGGAGGTGCCCCCATCCACTGCCACCACTGCCGCCCAGTAAAGGTGTCACCATGCTGGGGTGGCTGGTGGGCTTGGGCTGACGAATGGACAGAGCTGTGAAATCTCCCGTGTTCGCAGAGAGAGACGCCGCCATGCTGAATGTAGGTGCCCAATGCGGATTGCTTCCTCCCCCTGCTTTGCCCCTGTCCCCCCCCGGTCCCCCCCAACAAAAGAGTAAATGGACCAGCAAGTGTCTCTGAGGAGGCAACAGGTGGTGTAGTAGCAGCAAGGCCCGGGGTGGGTTTGCCTCCTGCAAGCTGGATCCAGCCGCTGTAGCAGCTCTCCAGGGGGCCGCCGCCCCCACCTCCTACCCACCTGCCAGGGCCCGAGAGGAGCAGAGGAAAGAGGCACCCCTGAGCCAGATTGAGTAGCTGCGGGAAATCCCACGGGGATCCCTGGGGCCTGGGTGATAGCAATGGTCAGTCACCGCAAATCAGCTGTGGGCCAGCGGAGAGAGGAGGAAAGAAGCATGAATGACCACATGTTTAGGCACCTGCGTGGCTCAGTAGGTAGAGTGTCCGACTCCTGATCTCAGGGTTGTGAGTTCAAGCCCCACATTGGTTGTAGAGCCTTCTTAAAGAGATAAATAAGCAATGGCCACATGAGGAGGGCTGTAGTGACTCCCCATAACTTCATGGGCTGCCAATATTACTGGCACATTCGTTTTAGGGATCAGGACAATGAGGCACAGAAAAGTTATAGGTCCCAAGCCCCCCCCCCCCCCCACACAGGGTCAGAACTGAGGTCCAAAACCAAGTCTCTCTCTCTTTTTAAGTTTATTATTTTGAGAGAGCAAATGCTCACGAGCAGGGGAGGGGCAGAGAGAAGGGGAGAGAGAATCCCAAGAAGGCTCCACACTTCCACCATAGAGCTTGGCACAGGGCCTGAACCCACGACCTGAGCCAAAACCAAGAATCAGATGCTCAACTGACTGAGCCACCCAGGTGCCCCAAAACCAAAACCAGACTGCCCCCAAACCAGTCTCTTTGACTCCTAACCCCAAAGCGATCCTGTCTGACTGGGCCACTTAAAGGAGTTTCCTAAAGCTGCAATGCCCCCTTGCCAACCCCCACACAGAGACATTAACCCCTCTTCTGCAAGGTCACTGCAGATGGTCCTTTGCCTGAGGTCCTCCCCCAGTTTCACCTAATGCCATCTATCTCCCTCAGTGTGTCCAGCCCTGGACTTTTGGGGCCTTTGTCTTCTCTGGTAGTATAGTCTCTCCTCCAGAGCTGTCCAGGGACAGTAGGATTGTCTAGGTGGGCTTCCTGGAGGTGGTGGCCTGGAGACAAAGATGGAGCCCAGCTGGTCAAGACAAGCCTAAGTGAGCACTGGAGAGCTGGGGCAGGGTTCTGGGGAAGGCCCAGGGTCTCCAGCTGGTGCAAGTGAGGGTGGGTGGGGTCTGAGGGTCAATTAGACAGCATCATAGTCCCCTGAGTGCGGTTCCTCTGCACTCCTGCAGATTCTGCGTCTTCCTTGACCTGAAGGGGCCTAGCAGGAAAAGACACTCCCAGGCTTGCCCCAGTGCTTCCCAGAGGCTGGCCTAATGGGAGGCTCGGGGAAAGTTGAAGTTGCAGAAGCGGAGGTGGGGAGAGGAGAGACCTCACCCAGTCAGCTTGAATCACTGGGACTTTTCCAAGGTCAGTAGGTCCCTGGATGGTCCTGAGGGAAGACTAGGGCAAATTCCGAGAGAGAGGCCCCTTTCTGTCCTGTGAACTCTGCCCCCTGAGTCTCCAGACTCATCTTCCCAGCCCACAGTGGATAACGTCCATGTCTCTGGTCTGTTTTTCTGGGAGAACACGGGTGAGGACAGTACGACTTAGCCACTAGCAAAGAAAACGTGTGGTGGGGGTGGGTGGGAAGGGGCCTAGCATGGGTGGAAAGAGTGGGTTTCTTTCCTAGCAAGTTCTTGGAAAGTCTGTCTCCCTGACCCGGGCTAGCGTCCTTTGGGTAAGAGGATGAAGGCTGCTGGCTGGCCCAGGGCCCGCCTCTCTAGCCTTGAGGGTGGCAATCAGGTGAAGTGCCCTCAGGAGAGGAGCTTTGGAGGCTCTGGATTGTGAGGCAGCTCACAAGACCCTTCTAAGTCTCCAACTGAGTTTCTCATTTCATCCTTCACCATGACTCCACAAGACTTAGTCCCATTTTACAGACTAGGAAACAGAGGCTAAGGACTATGCAAAGCCACACAGCCGAGGGCTGAGCCGCACATGGTGTGAGAGGCAGTGGAGTTGGGCTCTGAATCTCATCTCTGTGACCAGAATGGGATGCAAGGAGTCGTAAATCTCTTGAAAGCCCCTGACAAGTGATTCTATGTATGTGCAAAATCACAGCATTCATGGTCACAAGGCCCTTGGACCCCAGATAATAATCACCACTCTCTTGGGCCAGGCACTATTCTAAGTGCTTGTTCGTGTCCTAAATCATGGCTTAAGCCTCAGACGTACGTACGCATAACTGGGCACTATCTTACTTCCTATTTAACCAACGGAGAGAGTGAGGTCGTATAAGCCGACCAAGGTGGCCCATGGGTCACCTTGTGGGTGCGGGTGCCAGTGTAGCCAGGGTGCCAGCACAGGCCCGCCTGTCCAGGTGCCAGGCACTTAACCACTGCCCGCACTGCCTCCTCGAGGGTTTCCTGCGCCACCGGCCTCGCCCTGCCCCACGACGCCAGTGACACTTCTCTCGCTCCGGCCCCACGGCAGCCGGGGGGCGTTTGGCCACGGGCGGCGCGGCAGGGTGTGCACCTCTGGCCGGCAGGCGGCGCTCCGCGGGGCGCCCGGCTCCCGCCTCGGGCCGCGCTCCGCCGGGCAGCAGGCTCGGGGCCCCAAGGCCCCGGGAGGAGCCAGGACCCAGGACCCCGGGCGGGAGGGAGAGGACGGAGGGGCGCGCGCGGCACAAAGAGCTTTTTATTTAAATTTGTTTAGAGTTTCGCGAATTTGCATGAAAAATGTGTGAGAAAAGCCAGCTCCGGTGACCTCATCCGCACCTGCCATTAACGTTCAATTAGCGGCTGAATAGCTGCCGCCGACGCGACGTGCAGAGAATCCGGCCAGCCCCGCGCAGCCACGGCTGCGGCCCGGGCCCAGAGTGGGGTGGGAGTCGGGGGTGGGGGGGGGCAGGGCCCCGGCCCACTCCTCCCGGCCGGAGACCCAGAGGCCTCGCCCGCACCCTGACTCTCCCAGGGGGACGCGAGGACCCGGGCCCTCGGGTGCGAGGCACTTTGGGGCGCACCGGGGCCCGGGGGCACCTGGGGATGCTAGGGTCCCGTCCTGCGCCCGGGGGGGGGGGGTGGGCCCGGGCTCGCTCCCTCCCCGGGACGTGAGGTGAACGGATGAGCCTCCGTCCTAGCTCAGATGGGTTCCCTCGCCACCTTCCGGACGAAGTGTCAAGTACAAGTTCAAGTTCAGGGCCAGGCCCGGGGGGCTCGGAGCCTTCCCCGGCCTCCTTTGTTCTGGAAGATAATCGCTCCCAAGTCCCCTCCGGGCGGGGCCCGGCAGACGCCCCCGCCCCGCCCCACCGCGCCCCGCAGGAGCCGCCTCCTCCCGCCGGCGCGGCGCCTGTCCCCTGGTCCCGGCGCCCCGGCTCGGGGCCACCGTAGGGTCTGGGGGCTCGGGGCGGGGGGGGGGGAGGCGCGATCCGCGTCCGTGGGAGCCTCCCCAGCCCCGCAGTCCCAGCAGCAAACCGAGCTTGGTCGGACGGATGCCCGCGCTGAGGTAAGAACCCGTGGCGGGGTGCGCCCGCACCCCCTGTGCCCCGCCCCCCGCCCCGGACCGTGCGAGCCGGAGGAACAGCGCGGAAGGCCGTGTGCTGCGAAGCGGCTGGGAGACTGGGCAGCCCCACCGGGCCTCCGGGGGGCGCGCTGCCGCTCCAGGGCTCTCGGGGGTACCAGGCCTGGGGCGGGGGCCAGGGCACAGGGAGCAAGGGCGCCCGGTGACGGCCCGGTGAGGTCGCCGGCCTTTCCCAAGGGCGTCTAGCTTCTCCATCTCTCGTCGGTTAGCCTCTTGGTGTCCACTTTCTGTGCCGCTAGCTCTGGTTCTGGCTCTTCCTCGACTCCCCTCCGATGCTGGCCGGAGGAGCCCCCGGTTAGGATCTAGCCCCGGAATGTGTGCGTGTGGCTCGGCTCTAAGGAGAGTCAGCTGAGGGCACTCCCTCCTCGCTCCAACCTTAGCACCCGAATTAAGGCCCCGGGCCAAAGGGTGGTAGCTGGGGTGAAGGCGGGCGGGCTGGGATCTAATGGCAGTGCAGGGACCACAGCGGGCCCTTGTCGCCGCGCGTAGAACTTCTTTCTGTCCCTGTGTGCCTAGTTCCTGGATTCTGTGTGGGGACAGGTGTTCGCTTGTACCTCCCCGGCCGGGCACACTGCCAAGCTGACCTGGCACAGAGAGCTGCTTCTGAGAGGCCCAAACCTTGCCCTCCGTTCCTGCCTTCCTCTCTCTGATGCTCGCTCTGAAGTCGTTTACGCCCTCCTGCTGTACACACGGCTCTAACGTAACATCCCTGATATCTGGCTTCTAAATTCACAGCAAACTGGAATTAGCAAGTTAAAAAGGGGGAGGTGGCGTTTCCCCTGAGGCCACACTGCTCCCCGTCTCGTCTTCCTCCCCGTTGTAGTCTCCAAATTTCTCACCTGTGGGATTTCACTCATGCTAAAGTTTCTGCCTCCTTCTCCAGGAGGGCTGCCCAGATTTCCCCCACATCACTTCCCCTTTTAACCCCTTTGGCTGCACTGGCCAAGTGCTTAGTAGACACTCAATAGGTAAAATCGTTTCTGGATCCATTAACTGAAATCCAACACACATAAATTTGGAAAGCATCGACGATTGAGATTTTTTTTTAAACATGGGCTCAGACTGAGATACCATCTCCCAGGGGCGCTTTGCTTCTAGTCCATTACATCCGAGGTCTCATTCACAAGCCAGAAGCAGCCAGGAGAGGCTGGCCCCCTGTACTTTTGTTATTAAAAACAAAAACCAAAACCCAAAACGACAAATTCTACGCCAATTGCTTTACAATTTAAAAACTAAGAAATGTCAGAAGGGAACCCTCCTCTCTGTAAGGCTCTGCTCTCCCTCTGGCTGGGTCCCCGAGGGCACAGAGGGGCTGAGGTTTCACGCGCTTTATCAAACCTTGGGCCCTCCTGCAAGGCCTCAGCGGGGCCACCAGGAAGTTGACTAAAAATGGAGACTGTGACCTACCTAGTGCCTGTGTTCACGTTCCCAATGATTCATCACTGACAGGCTGATGTCAGAGGAGCCTGGGAAGATGTTTACATCCCTTTTAAAAAGGGAGACTGAAACGTTTTTCTGCAAAACCAACTGCAGATGCTGCTCTAGACGCTTCCTCTTCCTCAGCGAAGGAACTTCTGGCCTGAGCTCTGCTCTGATTCTCCCCGGGTTGTTGTGACATCTTGCACAAGCTGCCATTTTCTCCCCTAATAGCTGAGGCCCCCAACTCGTGGATGGGTGGAATGAGGAAATTTAAGGCAGCATTCTGCAAAGGGCAGTGCGCTAAACGCTACTAAGCACTACTCTGTAAGTAGACTGAGGGGAGGGAGTAATCATTTGTTATTCATATATAATAACTCCCCACTAAAGGAGATGGGTCTTTAGCCCCCTTTTACAGAAGGGGAAGCTGAAGTGTAAAGGCTTTCAGTAAACTGCCTTCAGCGTCGAAGCTAGAAAGAGGTCCAGGTGTCTTTGGTTTAGAATCAGTGTGCTTGACTGAACTACCAACATTCTAGCTTTGTTCCTAAGCTAGTCATGGAAAATTCCTCCCGAACCAGATTCCGCACGGGTCCTCTTGCTTTCCTTATCACTCAGAGACAGAAAAGGGTTGGAGAGTAGGGATGAACGGCCTTTGGAATATTGTGTTCAAAGCCTGACTCTCTCCCTTACCAACCGTGTGACTTTTTGCCAAATCTTCATTTCCTCATCTGTACAATGGGCTCGCAAATGGATCTCATGGGTTCCTGGTGAGGATAAAAGATGATGTGCTCGGTCAGGTGCCTGAGAAATGTAAATGTATCCATGAATGAGAGCTGTTATTATTTTAACAGCAATCACCTTTAATGATTAAGTCACTTTGCGTTTTCAAAAAACAATGTCCCTCCTCCCTCAGAAAAGAAAAAAAACTGACACCAGTTGGTCTTCCAACGGTTTAACCAAACAGCCAAGGAGGGGCCTGGACTGTGGAAAGATACCAGCTCCTTTCTGTGGGCAGATAACCCAACCCCCAGGAGGTCATATAGATTCCCCAAATGTCTTTGAAGGTGATACGTTAAATATGGACCCTTCTGATCTTGTCTCTCCTGGAGCCTAACCACTTAGAGGTGTGTGTGTGGTGGTGGTGGTGGTGGTGGTGGTGGTAGTGGTGGTGGAAAAGTTGGAAGAAGGATCCCACGGATAAGTGAGAGAACCGGAGGCTGAGACAGAAGACTTTTATGGAGAGAACTTGAAAGTATGTTCTTTTCCCTTCTCTCTTTTTTTCCCCTTAGCTACCAAATCTGACTATCACTTCTCAATGTGGAAAATAAATTAAGACTAGAACCTGCCACAGAAGCAGATCTGGTCAGTGGGCACTTCCTCCTTTCATTGACTTAATGTTATTTTGGGGGGATGCTTGTTCTGTGCCAGGCATTGTGTTTAGGCACTGGGATACAGCAGAGGAGACAGAAAAGCCTCTGCCCTCAGGGAGCTGACTGGTGTGTGTGTGTGTGTGTGTGTGTGTGTGTGTGTGTGTAGAGAACATCTGTGGTTCTGTGCAGTATTGTCCTACTGCCTCTGAGCAGGACCCCTCTTGTGTGGAAATGGATCAGCTGGGTCTCCCACACTCTCTCCCTCTTTAAAGCCAAGGGCATAGGTTTTCACGCAGCTGTCTCCGTCTATGGGTGGAATTGAGGAGAGAGACACGGAGGGAGTCTGACCCAACTTCCTTCCATATCAGAAAATAAGGGCTGGCACAGAGAGTCCTCAAAGTGCTCAGCAAGCAGGCAATGCATGGGTGTTCTGCCCTCCTCCCTCCCATTCCTCGGGTGCTGGGACCTACAGGAGGCTGAGATCCTGGCACTGGTGCAGGGACACAAATGGTGACGGTCAGTGAGGAAAACCCAGAAGACTGGGGAGGAGTGAGGTTGCATCCAGGGGTCTGGGCAGCTCCTATTAACAGCTAACCTGTGCCAGGCATGCTTCTAGAAGCTCTGCATGTATGACCTCAGTTAATCCGTCCAGTGCCCTGTGAAATAGGGATCGTTATTAATCTCTGTTGCAGAGATGAGGAAATTGAGGCACAGAGAGACTGAGCAAAATGGGTACATGGGTACCCAAGGCCACATGGGTAGGAAATGGCAGTGTTGTGTCACATTTGAGCCCAGGAAGCCTGGTTCCAGGGTCTCTGTGCCTAACTCTACTACCAAACTGCTTATCAAAGGACCACGTTTCAGAAAAAGATGTTCAGGGAGTAAACCCAGGTGCCCCCAGTGTCCTCGGAAGTCTTCAAAGTCTCCGTGTGCTGCCTTCCCTCACATTTCTTGGAGCCCCAGGTTAGAGATGTTAAGAGCCTTCTTTTATAACCCTCCTCCCGTGGGCAGACGAGGAAGCTGAAGAGGGGGAGGGACCTTCCCCAAAGTCATTGGTGAAGTGGATATCAAAACTAGTTTCTTGGGGGAGTGTGGCCCACCTGTGCCACACGGGGCTGTGTGTCCAGGTCTTGGGGGGTGGGGGAAGAGCGTCCTCCCTTACTGGAGACTCTTCAAGGGTCCTGGGTCAGAGAAACCTCAGTCCTTTCCTCACAAACCCAGAAACAGCATCAGAGATGACCAGGGAAGAGTGGGCTTTCTCGGAGTTTCCCCAGCGCAGGCTTCATCCTGAGGGCTGCCTTTGTCCCACTTCGTGGAGGGGCTCCCTGCAGCGAGGATGTTGCTGGAGGTGGGGTGGGGGGTGGGGGCAACAACACACACCAAGCTGACCGGTCAAGGAGTCTGTCTTCCACCTTGAAGCCTTCTGGTCAGAACGTGACACTCAGTAGAGCTCACTTGACATCTGTCACTGGCCTGGGGATGAGGAGGGTGCCAGGTTAGTGAGATATTCCTGGCTTTTCCAGGACATAGCGATTCTATCTGTCACCAACCAGCTGAAATATAAGGTGTTTGTGACATAATAGCTGGAGTAACAAAAATCCTTTGGAGATTCCTGACCCAACTTACTTCAAGACCAGATAAGGCTCTTCATGGGTGAAAAGGTTCTGGAAAGGAGCAGATCCACCCAGCCCCACCCCCCACCCCCTTGGCAGGCCTCATGGCCTAGACTGCTAGATGGAGGCCCTTGGTCCGTGGACCTTCGAAAGAGTGACATGTGTGAATCAGAGGCTGGGGACGCCCATGCGGGCCCCATATGCATTTGCCCAAATGGTTTTTTTCCTTGAAAAACAAAAACAACTTTAAGCCAGTGGAAGCCGATCTGAGGAGTCCAGGGCCAAAGATGACAGCTGGGCTTATCTGCTTCCCCAGGAATCTTATTCATTATATTTTTATGATTTATTCGAAATCTGTAATGTGAAGAAAATCAATGGTGGAGTTACTATGGAGGGCCCTCCTCCCGACCACACCTGCTTCTTTTGGGTGTTCCTTAAAGGTTTGGTGAATGGAAATTCTAAAAACTGCTTTGGAATGCATCGTCTTTAGTCCCACCGACGCCCCGCTCCCCTTCCAATTTATCTCTCACTTTCTGCCTAAATTTGGAGCCACATGCCGCCGGCAGCCATCTTGCGGTGGAGACAGGAGAGGCCCGGCTGGGTCGCCTCCAGCGCCTGGCGGTCCTGACTCCCAGCTTTTCGGATGCGGGGATTGGCAAGGCCCGTCCCGCCGCCCCTGAACGGCCCGCAACACTCACCCAAGGCCGTCGTGCAATGAAGCTATTTGCAAGACGTTGGCCACACCGCGACGCGCAAGGAGAGGGGGTGTTGCGTCTGGGGTCTCTGGCCTTCTGTCGGTAACCGGTTGGTCCCCTAATCCCCCGGTGTCTCCTTGGAGCAGGGGACACAGGCTGTAACTCGAGAGAATGCTCCACTCTCCCACCCTAACTCAGCTTCTGGCGCAAGGCAAGAGGTGAAGCCTTGTCTCTCTTGAGATCCTTTTAACTAAGGACCGCCACCGGCCGGGGCTGGCACGGCTGGCGGCTGGCGGCTGGCAGAGCCGTCCGGGGGCCGTGGGCACTGGGCTGACCTCGCCCCTTCCCTGCTGCTCTACTGGGTTACCACTTTCGGTTTGCATGCACACGCCGAGGGTCGGATTTCCCCGGGGAAATCGGGATTATTATAGCTGCAATTTATTCGAACCCCAAGGTTCTAAGGAAACCTATAATGAAGGTTCGTGTCTACAATTTCCTGGTCTGATCGAATGGGAGAGTCATCGGGTTCTTCGTGGTGGCAAATGAAAATACTGCCTCGTGGGGGGGTCACATCAAATCCCTGCCCCTTGCTTACGGTCATTCTGAAACAATTTTCTTCCCAGGGGGAACCCAACTTGTTTGCAACACATATTTCACCTCTTTAATTCTGTGGACTGGAGAGAAATGATCTTGGTCTATTTTTCCAAACGATTAAAAAAAAAAAAAGCGACCCCAATAGGCCCCAGGGAACAGGCCGGGGGTGCCTACCCCACGAGCGCCTCAGCCCACCCAAGGTTACGCACATGAAGCACCCTCGAAGATGCTGGGGAGCAGGGAGGGATGTCAGACACAGGTTGCCCCGCTGGGCCCCAAGGGAAACGCGCTGCCGCGTCCCTGCGCAGAGGACGCTGCACTTGGCCCCCCAAGGCCGGACGCCAGCTGCACTCTCTCTGCGCGCGCCCAGCCCAGGCCGCCGATCATGGGCAGAAAACTGGGGGTTCTTAGGGATTCTGGAGCCACTCTGAGGGCGAGATTGAGTTTGTCCCACGACCTTGGCGCCAGGAAGCTGTGGAAAGAGACAGACCCCAATTTTCTCCCCTTGGAGTTGAAACAAAACCTGAAAGCCCGAGGTTACCCGCGCGGCCAGAGGTGGCGCCTCGGCGGCGGGGGAGGCCAGAACTGCGTGCCCGCGTGGTTCCCAGGCCCGGGTTCTGTTTCTTCCCTAGTTGTTGAGTTAGTTACTCAGCTGGTTAGCTAATAGCCTGCTCATAAGCAGCATTTACGCAAACGCCGAACCCGGTCTCACGCTGCGTCCCCGCGTCCGCCAGACCGAGAGTTGCCCGACTGGGCTTCGGCAGGAGGGATGTAGGAAATTCTTGGTAATTAGAGGGGAGGTTTTCCCGGGACGCCCCTCGGTGAAGTGGCCTTGGCTTCGGCTGAAGAACAAAAGGCTAAGGTGCCTGCGCGCCGCGCGCCCTTGGGGCCCGGCGAGGCCCGCATTCACGCCCCTCCCCGCGCCGCAGCGGCCGCGGGCTTTGTGCGCTCAGGCCGCGCGCAGCGCTGCACCTGCCCGGCTTTAAGTACCTTGGCGAGGCGGCGCGGGCGGCTGTTCTAATCGCCATCTCCAAAGTACCTGCTCATGAATAAACACCAGCCCCATTTATCAGGTACTTAGCGCTCATTGTGAAGGGGAAATTGGCCCTTTTCTGAACGTGTCTATCCTCAGCCCATCTGCACAGTCGTGGCTGCAGAATTTCCCCCACCCTTTAGTCACACACACACACGCAACACGAGGCTCCTCCAGGCTAAGATAAACTCGCTTTTCTTTCGGTAAATGCGTGATTGAGCCGCCACAATAGACGGAGAGGAGAAGGCCGCTGGGTCAATTGCCCACGTCTCTTCCATTGATAGGAAAAGTCAGCACGCGGAATGCACGGTCTTGGAAAAGCCTAGTCCTGTGTTCCCGCTACGGTGCCTGAGGACACATTTCAACACAATCCCGCGGGTCCCCCAGACATTGGGCAAAATGTTGGCAACGGCGAGCCAAGGTGTCCTCCGTGCCCCTCAACCTTGGCTCGATGGGCCGCAGCTGCACTCTCTTTCCCAACCTTTACTATCCTCGGTTTTCCTCTCTCCAGTAGGGCTCTACACCTGGGTCTGACCGTTAAGGCGTGGGCGTGCAGGACCGAGAATATAAGGATCGGGACAACTCAATTTGCGAAACCGTGGCCAGTACAAGGAAAAGTGGCTCTTCCGGGGCCGGTCCGAATGGTAGCTTCCGGCCCACGCAGCTAAGGTTTCTCCGCGGAGGAAGAGAAGGGGTGGCCGGCCTAGCCCACACAAATATAGCAGCTCCACAGAGGGTATAAAAGCCAGGTAAACAGGCATAAATGTGTAGATGAACTCAAAGTCGCGCAAGTGAGTTTACAAGCACGTTTGCGTCCGGAGGGTTCGCTTGTTTGAGGGCTAACTCCGCCATTCCTTCCAATATGTGTGTTTCCACTGTGCGCGGGGCGGGCGAGCATTCCCAAGGCTCTGTTGTTCCCTGGGTGGAATTCGTCCGGAAAGACAATCGATTTTTCTGGACTTGCCTACGGCCACGGGCGGCTCTGAAAATGAAAGTGTTTGCTAACTGTGGCGATTTCGCCAATCGAACGTTTTAAGACGGCTTTGTCTACATTCGGCTCTCCCGATTTCATTCTGTATTTTACAAATAGAAGCCCGGAGCCACTGCCAAGAGCCCAGCTCTGCCGCCCAGCCCTTGCTTGGCTCCTGGCGATGGTCACGGGTGTTCAGGAATCCGGGATGTTTAGAAAATCTCAGCATATTAGGGTTTCCCTAGCTCGTTCCCTTGACGCTAAAGACATGCAGCCTCTGAAAATGCAGCCTCCAGTCTCTTGCCAAAGACTATGTAGGACCCTTAGGGTCCCGCTGTTGTGCTGGCTAGTGTGCCCGGCCCAGGCTCTGGGGGAGAGGCCTGCAGGGGAACCTGGGTTCTCCCCTCGAGAGGCGCGCGGGCCGGAGCACGAGACCCCCAGACTGTTGCGGGGGCGTGCGAACTCTGCGTTGTGGTTCTCCGCAGAAGCGCCGGTGGCCCCAAGGCCCCAGCCCTTTTCCGGTCGGTCTCCACCACCGTGCCGGCGACCCGCCCTCAGAGATCCTTCCCGAGCCCTGGCAGCGCCATCGTGCCGAAGAAAATAAGCTCGCCCCCGCTGGAATTCACCCGAATCCGGCCGCTCGTTTTTGAATATTCTAGAAAAAAACAAGATCCCGTTTCTCTTTATGAGTAAAGGGAGGTAATTGATAGGGTGGGCCATTGGCACGGAGGCAGACGCGGAACTGTGAGGGTGACTTAGGGAGACATGCATTATACTGAAAACGACTCGAAATTCCCCAATCTCTGGCCTTTCTGGCTAACACATCGGACTCTGGCGGCTCCTGTGTTGGGAGAACTCGGGCGTTTCTGCATGGCAGCTCGTGGGCCGCCTCCACGGCACACAGGCTCGTTTTGTGGCCATGGAGTTCGCAGGGTGCTTTCCTCGCCCCAGATGGAGGGCAGCAGGCCGCGGGGCATCTCCGGAAAGGCCGGCGGGAGATGCTCCGGTAGGGTATCCAACAAACCCCTTCTCTGGTGCCTCCTCCCCACGTCAGGGTCTAGAGGCTGAGCGTTGCCTCCTGCAGCTTTATTTTATTTGGAGAAAATTCTGGAATTCGAATTCTCGTTGCTCTTGTATGCTTCTGTTGAATGCCTATGTGATGTGGGTGTGTGCGCTCCCTCAGGAATCTATGGATTTCAGGGCAGCTGGCTGCAGCGAAGGTGCTTCGGGGACCGGGAAGAGAGGGCGCCCTCCCCAAACACTGGGACTGGCCACTGAGGCATGGCTGGAGCCTGGTGGGAGCAATTAGGGCTTCAGTCCGCTCCAGTCTGCCCTTCGGTTTTCATTCTTCTTGGCCACGCCCTTGGTTCAGTCTCTGCTATCCCTCAGGGATCCAACCCAACTTCCCCCAAAACTGGGGAGGAGCAGAAAAGAGCCAGAGCAGGCCTAGGCAGCTCTGGGGTTGGTTCCCTTACCCGCTGGGCGCAGCCAGGCCCCGGGCCAGGGCAGCCGTTTGGCAAACGCTGGGGGCCCAGGCGAGGCTTTCCTGGCTACATTGGGCCTCAGCGCTGGGCATAAGCCATGCCCTCTCCACCCAACGTGGCTGGTCCTGAAACAGCTCACCTTCCCCAAATCTCCCCCCACCCCCATTTCATCTGGGTTCTTCCGGACCTGCGGGAGTTTCCACAGTCCCTGTGACAAAGGTGCGCCAGGCCGCCTGGCCTGGAGCTGGAAAGCCCAGAGAAGGCTTGTGGGGTTCGGTCTAGATACCACCCCCTGCCCCGAAAACGGAGCTCTGACAAAGCCAAGCAAGTCACAGGCTGGGGAAGCAGCCGGCGAATGCTTGGGGCCTAGGAAGAGCGCTTAGGGCACATGAAGCCTGTTATTTGACCTCACAATTAGGCTTCAGCAGACCCACGTTCTCCCACCCCACCTTGGGAGTACCTGTGGCCCCTGGGCAGATACCTTGGTCCCCGTGGGGTGGGTGGGGAGGGATCTGCCATCCCTGTATCCTCTCTCCTTCTGAACAGCCTGGTTCCTTGAAACAACCCCGCCTATAGGACGCGCCTTTGGTCCCCCAGACCCCTGCTCTGCCTCCCCAATCCCATGCCTGATCAGCACTTCACCGCATCTGGGTGCCCAAGCTTGGAAGATCTGGATTGTACTCCCTTTTCCCACTGCAGCCAGGGGTCATGCCCCTATTCTCAGCAACTAGCCTCCCTCCAGGGACCAGAGGACAGCAGGGGCCTCGGCTGACCCTGAGGGCCCCCAAGAAAGGTCTTCTGGAGGTTTGGGGTCCCCACCTTCTCTGAGTGGGTGGGAGGGAGGTTCCTGCCCTTTCTGGGTCTTCTCCTTGGCTGCCCAGGGCCCTGCGTCGCCCACAGCACAGGTGGAAACGCTGAGGCGCATTGGCTCAGGTTGGCCAGCTGCTGGTGGTGGGCCTGGGTGTGTCTGCCCTCACCCTGGCCCCCTCCATACACCCGGGTCTGCTGGTTCTCTGAGGGGCTATGAAAGGAGGGGGAATGTTCCTAGAGACCACAAGGGGAAGGGTGCAGGGAGGTCGGGCCTTGGTTCCCATGCTCTCTTCCCAGTTTCTCTCGCAGTCTCCGTTCCAGTCTAGCCCACGGCTCCCTGACTCCTATACTGGAACACAGGACAGGGGTGGGGTACATACTGCTCCGACTCTTCAGGTCACGTCTGAGGGTCACGTGCATTCCTCCCTGCACTGCGTTTCCAGATCCTCCGGCAGAGGGAGCCCCCGACCGAGGAGGAGCCCGTTTGGATGCCTCTCCTGGGTTCTGGGCGCCACACGGTGGGGCTCTGTGGTTCAGATCCGTCCCTGACTCCCCGGTGTCACAAACTGGCAAAATCGCGTGGACCCAGCCACAGATGAGCGAGGCTCAAGGTGGGTGGGCGAGGTGGTTGCCCCCCGCGTGCAGCAGGACCTGTGCGGATGCAGGCTACTGGGCTCCTAGGCCTGACCTCTAGTTTGTCAGAACACTGGACAGAATCATTGTCCTGTGCGCTGTAGCGTTGTGTGTGTATACGTGTGCAGAGGCAGGGAAGGGGGGGGGGGAGTAGCCCCTGACATTTGGCCCCTCCTAGTTTCTGAGCTGGAGGGGGTTTTCTGCACCATTTAGTCCAAGCACCTTGTTTTAATGGTAGGCAACTGAGGCCCAGGTAAGGGCCAGGCTTATCTAGGGTCTTGCAGCAGAGATAGGGCTCACTCAGGTGGTGCTGGGAAAAGCCTGTACCTTGGCTACATTCTGGGCCCCAGTATCCTTTGCTGTAAAACTTTGAAATTATTCTAGGTCCCTGGTTCTGGGAGCACATCTGAAGGGCTATGTGCATGTGTGTGTTTTCATGTCAGGGAGGCAGCACGTGGTCATCTGAGAAGCGACATGTCTCGTGCATGGGTGCCCGTGAAAGTACGGGGAGGCCTGTGTGTACTCCTGCACAGAGGAGTCCCTGTGTCTACAAATTGTGTGCCTACAAAAGCGCGTTTGGGAAGGGGTGTAGGTAGAGGGAAGGCATATTTGCGTCTGCGCCTGGTGTGTGTAGGTGTGAGGGTTTGCACCGTCGGAAGGGGTGAGCGTGGGTGTGTATGCACACTCACACACGTGCACACCGCCACTCCCTCCACCCCTCCACCGGGACCTGTTGCCAGGCCCTGAGCCCACCCCACTGGAGAGAGGAGGAAAGGGGGGTGCGAAGGCCCAGGGGCATAGGCTCCAGGGTGTGGCCCTGCCCCAGGGCCCAGCAGGCTCTACGGAGCTGCAATTAGGCACCACTTCTCCTGGGTTGGGGACAGGAGCCGGAGGAGGAGGATTCTGGCAAATTCATTTCTATTTTCCAGCCCACTAAGCCTGCAGTGTGTCCCTGGTGTTAGCATGAGAATGGGCCGGGGCTCTGTGAACCCCTCCCGACCTACTGACCCCTCCTCCCCCCCAAGTGAATAGTGGGACTCACAGCTTCCTCAGCCCCTCCAACCAGCTCTGCAAAGCCACGACTCCTAATCAGGGTAATTTAATATATTTTAAGCCCCCGGCGGCTTTATTTTCCCTCCTTTTCGAGTTTGTTTTAGGCATTCACAGCTCTCACCCCGTCATTAGACAGCCTTATTTGACGGATGGAAGGAGCTGCTATGAGATCACAGCCCTTTGTGTCCCCTCCATAAGCTGGGCTTCCCTGTAATTAGAATGGTATTCCCAGCCATTGAGGCCTTTCATGAGGCGGAACAAAAACTCCCCGAGATGAATATCCCCCAACTCTCAGCCCCCTGGCCGGGAAGGGGCTGTGAGTTAAAGGGACTCCTTGGGGAAGGCGGTCTGGGAGCGAGGACAGCCAAGATCCTGCCAGGGTGAGGAATTTAGGGGCCACAGGGAGTGGGCACCAGACAAAGGCTCTAGTGGGGTTGCCCATAAACACCGGTCACCTACACACACTCCGCCAGCCAGCCTCAGGACCCGTCTGGGCTCAGCCTCTGTGGTCAGAGCACCCAAGTATGTCTACGGGGATGCGGAACCAGGCAGGGTGTGCACGTAAAACCCTCTCGTACACCCAGACTCATCCAGACCCTGATTCAGATACAGCTTCACATTTAGACACACAAACACAGCCACTCACATATAGGTTTGGGATTATATTGTAAACACACTTATTTACATGCAAATTTGCATACATGTGCGCTCAGCTGCGAGATCACAGTGTCACAGAACCGGGTCGGGGAGTGTTTGTAAATATGCACCATACCACAGACACTGTCACCCAGACATAGAAACAGACTGTGGTTTGTCTTTGTGTACACACACACACACACACACACACACACACACACCACTCAGACTGGGATTTGCTTATGAATACACATGCACTCCTGCACACTTGTATGTATACATACACCCCTAGGATCATCCAGACCCCATTTTTTTCTGTGGCTGTAGGACATTTACCAGCTTGTGCACACTGTGGTGATGCCACCCCACCCACACCCCAAGAGAGAGGCTTGCTTCTGGTCATATTCTTGGATCCATGCTTAGCCTGTATTCAAATACAGAAATTGATAAACACACATGTGCATGGGCACGTGCACATCCCCTAGCCCACACTGACACGTGGAAACTCAGGAAAATACTGTGGGACTGAAATACCATTACGGTATTTTGGTGTATCTAGGCCAGCCTCTCCTAGACCAGATATAAGGAGGCTTGGAAGGGCACGCCCCCGTGCAAATACACACTATGCTGTGAACCCCAGATGCTCCGGATTTTTCTCTGAGGCTCAGGTGGGTCTCCCCATGCCTTTTGAGGAGAGAAATTTCCCCTTTCCAGATTTCCTCTCTGGACTGGGCTCTGAAGACAGAAGGCAGGTATCTGGCTCTCAGTACAATCTGTAGCTTTCCCCAGGTCTCAGGAAAGGCTCACAGGGCAATGCTAGGTCTGGGAAGCCACAGAAGGAAGAACCCAACCTACCAACTGTCTCACGGGGGAAGCAGTCCTATGGAGAAATATTGTGTGCTCTCTTTGCTGGAAGATCCAGAGAAGGGCAGGATGATCACCAGTCAGATTTTATGGGGAAATTTATTTCATTCAGCCCCTCTTCTTGCCAAGCACCAAAGCGGTGCCCAGGCCCATGGTGAGTGTGGGACTGGGGCCTAATCCACATCCCCCAGGAACAAAGGAGAGGCTCACGAAGAGAGTGATGAATCCACTTGGAGGTGGAGAAGCCATCAAAAAACAGCAGTAGGTCAAATTCCTTCTCGATTCCTGGCTTCTTAGGAGTGTAGAACAGGCCACTGAATCTTACTAAGATTCATTCTCTTCTCTGCTGGAAGGAAATCGTCTTGAGAGATAGGGGTGGGGATCTCAAACTGCTGGCGATTTGCATGCTTTTGTTTATTTATTTTTTTAACCTTACCTCTCCTTTGAAATGTAGGGAAACTATCTTATCCTTGTAACTGCTGCTGCCACAAGCAAACACATACGGAGGAAACGCCCAGCAAAATTCCAACATCGCTGTCTAGATAAAACATTCGTCGGTTTCTTTTTCTAGGAGAAATTCCCCAGGGAAATTAGAGAACAAGAAATGCTTTGAGGCCACTTCCAATGTCTTTTTCTTACCACAGTGTTTTACCACGATGGTGTAAAATTGTGGCTGGGGCTCCGAGCTCTGGAGGTGGATTCCACGCTGTTTACCAGCTAGGCCTGACCTGGGGCACATCTCTTGGGGCCTGAGTGTCGTCAACTCTAAAGTGGGGATAATAACAGTACCACCACGATAGCGTTGTTGTGAGGGTTAAATGAGCTAATACATGTAGGAGAGCCACGCAGGCAGCAAGTAAGTGCTCCGTGTTAGCCATGGTGATTAATATTAAAGTAAATATTTGTTGGGTAAATGAGTCCATTTTTCATTTTGTTTGCATTTATGATAAAGCTGCCAGAAAATGAGATCTTCCTGAAAGCCTCTTTCGTGTGCCTTTCGCGGAAGTGGCGGACGGGGTGGGAGTGGCCGGGGGGGCGGGCGGTTGGTGGTGGTACCTGTATTTAAAACAGGTGGTCCCCTGTATTTAAAAACAGCTTTCGGGGCGCCTGGGTGGCGCAGTTGGTTAAGCGTCCGACTTCAGCCAGGTCACGATCTCGCGGTCCGTGAGTTCGAGCCCCGCGTCAGGCTCTGGGCTGATGGCTCAGAGCCTGGAGCCTGTTTCCGATTCTGTGTCTCCCTCTCCCTCTGCCCCTCACCCGTTCATGCTCTGTCTCTCTCTATCCCAAAAATAAATAAACGTTGAAAAAAAAATTAAAAAAAAAAACAAAAAAAAACCCAGCTTTCTTGCTTTTCCTCCCCGCGGCTACGGCTCAGGTCATTACCACGGGAGCCAGCAGGGGGAGCCCGAGGCGCCGCAGCGCAGCCGGCTCTGGCCAACGGAAGCGGGAGGGAGTTACTCCTCACAGAGCACCTACTGTGTGCGGCGTCCTTGCCAGGGGCTGGGCGGCGTCGCAAGGGCAGGAAGGCCAGGAAGGGGGGGGGGCATAAGTGGCACAGTGATGTGCCCTGGAATGAATGCAGACGTGGAGGCCGGACTTTTTGAGCACGAGGGTCTCTTCGCTATGGCGTGGCCCAGGTTTGGGTCCTGGTGGGGCCTGTGCTATGGAAGCCCAGGTGGTGCAGGGCCGTGCATTCTGCTTCTCCGCTGAGCCCCCAGCACTCAGCTCAGAGGAGGCACCCCGTACTTCTCGCCTAGAGTCGCAGGGAGACTTTGCATATAGCCTAAAGGCGTGGACATAAGGAGTCCCCTTCATTGCAGTTTGGACGTGAAGTGAAAACAGTACCCCTCCTTCAGCCCTTCCCTCCACCCCTGCACGGGTCCGGGAAGAGATAAAGCCTGGATCCCCCTTAGCAGGAGCCAAGTTGTAACAACTGGCCTTGACCGTGACATTTGGTTCTGCTTCTGGCTGTGCCATACTTTCTCCACCGCTGCCAGGTGGTATGGGGTCCACTGCGGAGAGAAGAGCTAATTCAGAGCCCTGGTAGTATATATGTATGGACATGATAGCTGTTTTCATAGATATCGTAAAATATCAGAGCTGCTGACAGTCCATCAGTGTGGCTAGTTAAAACCCAGTTTGAGTCTCGGCTTGAAAATGCAAGAATCAGAAAGACGTTGAGGAGTGAAGCACCCTGATGGTTTTCTCCTTGCCCCAGGACAGGAGGGATCCCCCACCACGGTGAGCGTGTGGTTGGGTGGCGGGTCCTGGACGGGGTGGAACCCGCCTGGGATGTGTCCGCTGTTCTCCCTAAGCGCCCCCCGAGGGCCCAGGGATCATGGGAGCCAGCGACTAGCTCAGGTGAGGCAGCCTCACCAGCCCTGTAGCTCCCCACCTTATAGCTTTTGGTCTGGAGCCCATTTCCTGCCCTCCCAAACACTCTGAGAGAGGCTGGGTTGGAGTCATGGAGCACTACATTTCCAACTTCGTGACCCTGGCCGGGTCATTTAACCTCTCTAAACCACTCGGAGCCAAAATGGTTGGCTCCAGGCCATGGGGGTTACTTTGGGGAGGCAGTAAATCCCACAGTGGACATCTGTCAGAACCAAGTGCTGGACAGCATTGCTGGGTTTTTTATCCTATTTAGTCCTCACACTCTTCTGCAGAATGTCATTCTCCTCATCTTACCGGCGAAGGAGTTGAGGTCTCAATATATGGGGAGATGGACACTCTTGTTCCTGGAGCAGCTGTTCCTCCCCAGCCCCCTGTAGAAATTCCTGGACTGGTGTGCTGGGACCAGGGGGGGAAAGAGAGGCCCCTAAGGTAGCTCTGGCTGGGGGCTAAGGTCCTCTTCACCTGGAGTCTTGGTCTGAGGAACTGAAGTGGGACCCTGGGCAAGGCGGGTCACCTGCAGGGCCTCACTTTTCCTATCTGTAAAATGTATGTGAATGTGTCTGCCCAATCCTCAGTGGACGTCCCAGAGGTCTAGAGAGATACCACAACATGAACTGGTTGGGAGTGGGGGAAGTCTCCCTTAATTCTGAGAAGTCTCCTCAGGCACCCCCCTTTCCAGCAAGGCACCCACATCTTTTTTTTTTAATTAATTTATTTTGAGAGAGAGCGAGAGAGTCAGTCCCAAGCAGGGTCCACACTGTCAGCACAGAGCCCAACATGGGGCTCGAACTCACAAACTGAGAGATCATGACCTGAGCTGAAATCAAGAGTCAGATGCTTAGCTGACTGAGCCACCCAGGTGCCCCAGCACCCACATCTTAATAACAGAACAACACTTACTGGGGCTGTGATAAGAGACTTGCTTTTGTCTCAGTGATTCCCGATAGCAGGCCCCCTGGGAGGAACTCTTTCGCCCCCATTTCAGAGGTGGAGAAACTGAGGCTGAGAACAATAAAATGAAAAGTGACTTGCCCAAGGTTACCTAGTGAGTAAGGAAAAAGAGAAGGAGCTGGGGTGTCAGAGATCTGGGTTTGGCTCTCATTCACACTAAGAAACCTTTTCCCAGCTACTCCCTCAGTTCTGTATCTGTCTTATTGTCCCAGTGTGCAGTTTTCTGAGGTTGGGGCACATAAACCCCAGTCTTGTTGAAGCCTGGCCACCTGCCCTATTTCAGAGAGAAGCAGGCCAAAGGACTGAGCCCCCCTCCCAGTATGGGAAGCTTCCCAGAAGACTCCTGGGTCTCCACACTGGAGGGAATGAGAGGAGAGAGGGCCAGCCAGGTGGTGAGATGACCTGGCAGAGAGCTGGGTCGCTGCAGGGTTTAGCAGTGTGGGTACCACTGCGGATGCCCTGCTGGGCTCCTGCTGTGGTTAGCTTGTATTCCTAAGGCCAGGGTCCGACTCTTGGCTCCTTTTCCCTTAGGGAAGCTGAGAGAAATCTCCTTTTTGAGGACCTGAAACCCAGAGGTCATTTCAGGGAGAGAAATCCCGAGGCCCCACTGTCTTCCCTGACCCAGCAAGATTGCGCCTTCAGGAGCCTGAGTTGGCACAGCAAGGCCCCTCAGTCTGCAGATCCCAAGTGGTGCTCCCCAACTCCAGAAGAAGGAATCCTGCTGAGCTCCAAATAAGAAAATCAGTTCGGACGCATCAAGGGAAATTAGATTTGGTTAGGGTGGCAGGGACCCCGGGGACAGGAGAGAACGGAGCTCTGTGCTACTCCATCCGGGAGAAACTCTGCTATCAGAGGGTGAAAATCTGCATTGGGCCTGGAACAATTCAGACTGATTGTCCAAGTCTTGGAGAAACAGCTTAGTTCTCCAGAGCTCGGTCTGCAGAGACGCGACGCAGAGCGCAGAGCGGTGCTGGCTACCTGGGACTGTGCGGGGGGGGGGGGGGGGGGGGACGCTACTAGAATAGGTTTCAAATAGTCCTTTCCTTCAGCCTGCCGCAGATGTGGCTTCATTTTTGCTCTCCCAAATCGAGAAAATAAACTCCGGAGTCCGCGACAGAAACGATTTTAAGAGGCCCTTAAGGGGCCTTGCTCTTGGGCAACCTCTTTCCTTGGTGTTCCCCAAAGTCCGTGCGCGCTCGTGGCGGCTTTGTGAGGCGGCGCAGCGGCATTACTGTCATCTGCGTTTTAGAGGGTTGCAAACGGAGGTTTCCAAGGGAAGGGAATTCGCCGAAGCCTAGTCCAGGGCCCCTCCCCCAGCCGCAGGCTTCTGGGGCGTGGGGCGGGCGGGGGCCCGCGCGCAGGCTGAACTCCCAAGCTCTGAGGCGGGGCTGGAGCTGTCCATACTGTGGTGCTGAAACGCGGGCCCCCTCTGCTGGGGTCACAGAGTGTGCTTGCTCAGCCACACCCCGGGCTCGCCTTTCCGCCTCTGAAACGGACTCCTAGGGCATCGAGGTGGACGATTCTTCATGGAAGGAAAGTAGTCCACGCCATCAATTATCCCCCCTTCAAACCTCAATATCCACCTACTGGTTTCACCACTTCCCCTGTCACCCCCTTAATCCATTCCCCACTCAGCACCAGAGTAATTTTTTTTTTCAAGAGGCAAATGTCATCATATTCAAAGTCTTCATATCGTTTCCCATATAATTCAGAGTAAAATTTAAAGTTCTTGCCACAGCCGAGAGAGCTCTTCCCCTCAATGACTTGGTCCCTGCCTACTTCTCCCACCTTAAACACCTATCAGGATGGGCAGTGGTTGGTGAGTGAACTGGTTTATTTCTTACGTATTCTGAAGACAGAGCTGCTATGAGTTGCTGAGGGGATGGGGTGAGATGTGAGAAGAAAAATGGAGTCAAGGATGATGGGGGTGGGGTGGGGTTTGATTTGAGCTACTGGAAGATGGAGTTTGTCTTTCCTGAACTGGGAGAGTAAGTGGAGGAGTAGAATTTTTTTTTTTTGGGGGGGGGGATATCAGCTTGACTCTGAAATTTGGGAGGCCTGTTAGATAGTTGGTGGCAGGAGGGAGGGTAGGGAAGGCCTAGAGACAACTGGATATATAAGCCTGGCATTCAGGGGAGAGGTCCAGGCTGGGAGTTGTCACCTTATAGACCTTATGTAAAACCGTGAGGCAAGATGAGATCACTATGGATTCAGTGTAGAAGGAAGAAAAATGCCCTAAGGCCTGAACACTGGGATACTCTGATTTTGAAGGGAGGAAGATGAGGAGAATCTAGTAAAGAAGATCAAGAAGGAGAGTCTTTAGGAGGAGAACAAAGAAAGTAGTGTCCTTGAGGCCAGGAGGAGGAAGTCTTAAGAAGGAAGGAGAGATCAGAAGTGTCCAATATGCTGACAGGTCAGCTTAGATGAGGATTGAGAACTGAACCCTTGGATGTAGCCTTGAAGAGGTCCTTTTTAGGAAATTGGGCTATGGTGGGGGGCGGGGGGTGATAAGAGGGGAGA
The DNA here is from genome assembly GCF_014898765.1 of Herpailurus yagouaroundi. Taxonomy (NCBI): domain Eukaryota; kingdom Metazoa; phylum Chordata; class Mammalia; order Carnivora; family Felidae; genus Herpailurus; species Herpailurus yagouaroundi. Next base: position 6,374,397 of record NW_024412416.1, on the reverse strand, counting down.
CCAAGAGAGAATGGGAGGAAATAGTAGCTGGTGTTGACAAACTCGGGGCAGGCTAAGGAAGAGAAAGATGGACTGGGAGCTGTCAGGGAGGCCAAAAGGAAGGAAGGAACCTCAAGGGATAGTGAAGCACTGGGCTAAACCTCTTCAGCCAGGTAAGTGCTCTGTTGGCAGACTACACCCTCAGTCTTCCACATGCTTCTAAAGTCCAGTTCTAAGGTTCAATCTTTGCCTTAATAAGACATCCAGGGTACATATGTTTAAGGGGGTTTTCATTTTCTTCTTTATTTGAACTCAAGGTCCCAGCTGGCAAAATAATTCGACATTCCCTCTTCTGGGATCAGAACTTCACAGCCCCTTCCCTTGTGGGGACCAGATTGGGGCTGGTGCTGGGCACATTCTTGCCTCCTGACAACCAGTGAGTCTAAGTGGCCTTGGACCACATGCCCTTTGGCAGCCTGTACTCCTGAACTCAAGGCCCTCCAGAGTCACCTTCCTTGCTCAGTCTGCCCTTGGGAAAGCAACTGACACCTCTTTTTACCTTAGTTTTCAAGTCAGGAAAGACATAATACCCCTAAATGTTGTCTGGCTTTGCTTGGCTGGTCATTTATGCAGATGGTAGTGGCATTCCTCTCAGGGATCCAGGCTCAGGGAGAGTGCCATGTCGCCAACAGCCAGTGGGGACTCTAGGACCAGGGTGGTCCCCAAACAACCCTGATGAGCAGCCTTGAGAAGCAGAGGCAGGCTGTCTAGCTCGGTATCTGCTATCTGCGTTTGGAACAATGGCTGAGAATTCAGTGTCTGGAGGGGGAGGGTAATGCCCCCAGTCTCAAGCACCAAGGGCAGAGACAAGGTGAACCTTGTGCTCTCAGATGCCTGGGGCCACAGTAGGGAAGTGGATTGAGGACAGAAATGGGCTCATGTGGTCTCCTCGGATGCTTCCTTGCCTCTTCGGTCTCTTTTGAGGTGCTCTGCGCCCCCTCCTGATATCATGGAGGAACTGCAGAGCCAGGCCAGTGCAGCTCCCAGGCCCCGTGGATGTGTGTGTTGTCCTGGGGCTACCAAGGGAGCTGCTGAGGGACTGAGGTGTCTGAGGACATGCTTGCCCATCCTGTTCCTGCATGGACCATGCCTCCTAGCATGATGTCTCCAGGACTGTCCCTTGTCCCATAAAACATCTATATATACAGACTACAGCCTAGTAATGCAAGTGTAGTGTGAACACCAGTGGGGAGCCAGGAGTCCCTGCTGGGCCACTGTGTGACCTTGGGTAACTCACTGCCTGTCTCCAAGTCTCAGTCTTCTCACTGGTTGGATGGAGGCAGAAGAGCAATTGGAATCCATCATCAGAGGCTGAAAAGTAGCCCAAGCTTGCCTCCCGCTGGCGTATGGAAGGCCAGGACATCCCCAGCTCAGGTCTTTCTTTATCCCTAGACAGCAAAATGCTTCCTCCTTCCCCAGCCGAAGTCTGAATGCACACCCTTTCCTGTCTATCCTGGTCACACCTTCCTCTCTGTCCCTAAGAAGGCTTTAGAGAGGAGGCGGTGTTCTAATTAAGTGGAGTAGAGGCCAAATGGCATTCCAGGCGTGGGTAAAGGCATGGAGCGATGGCAGCATGGCTGATCCGGAGAATGGCCAGTGCCTGGTGTGGCTAGAATGAAGGGTACGAGGGAAAGCAAAGGAGCCAGATCCTGCAGGGCCTTATAATCCATGCTCACAAATTTGGAGCTCATGATGAAGGCAGTAGGGAGCCACTGAAGGAGTTAGATACGGTCAGAAGTTGTTGGTTGGAAATATTACTCTGGGGTAGTATGAAGAAGGACTGAAAGGTTTGTGGCAAAGCCTTCAGGTCAGTTCCCTTTCCCTATGACTGGCCCCGGTGAACACTGCATTTCCAACCTCTCTTCCAGCCAGGTATGGACATCTGACTAAGTTCTGGGCAATTGAATAGAAAAGCAAGAAATATCTTGTGCACCTTTTAGGGAGTGTCCCTGAGGGGTGTGTGTTGTGGAGTGGGGTAGAGCCTGTTAATCTTGCTTGCTTCCTTCTGGCTTTAATGTGCCTTGGTGGCTGGCACCTGGACCTCCTGATCTGATCTAGTTAGGCTGATGTAAGTGTGCTCAGTGGGCAAGGCCAGGGCAAGATGAAGGCTGCCATTTTTGGTCAACGGCTAGACTCTGCCATTGCAGTGTATTCTCAGGTACCTGAGCCTTTCGCCCACCTATTCTAAAACTGGTGGCAACTGGGCCTCCTCCCCTGCTTCCTCTTTCCCCACGTTCCTGACCGTTTGCTCTCTCCTGGAGGAGGTCTTTCACAGGGGCATCCACTTAGTGAAAACAGGAGCAGCTAATATTCATTGAACACTCACGATGGGCAGGCACTGTCCTCGGGGCTTTGCATGGATAATCACATTTATTATCTCTTAACCTTCATGCCATCTTGCCTCTGAAACCACTCCAGGGTGAAGACAACAGGAAGGTTCTGGTGGAGTTGGGAGTCATTACTGAACAGAACTGATGAGGCTGTCAGGCCCCTGCCCCCACTCCTGACCCCCTTGAATCACCTTCCCTGTTCTAGATGAGAAACCGGGCTCAGAGATGTGAAGTAAGTGACTCAGGGTCACACAGCTGGAAAGTAGCAGATAAGAAACTCCAAGTCTTTGGGCTCAAGAGAAGCATGTGACCCTGTGAACTTCATCTCCAGTGGAGGGATTATGAGGGTAGCTTTGGAGCCAGAGTGCTTGTGTTGAAATCCCAGCCCTCCCACGGGCTTAGTCTCTCTGTGCCTCAGTTTCCTCATCTGAAAAAGTACATGCCTCATAAGATTACTGTGAAGATTAAAAGACATAATGCGTATAAATCGCTTAGCATAGTAGGTATTATTGTTACTCTGCTGTTGTTGTTATTAGTATTACCATGGGTCTGAGCCCCTCCCCTGGCCATGCCAGGGAGAATCAGGAGGTAAAGAAGCAAGCCTTGCTGGAGGCCAAAGGACAGAGGAGGGGCCGCGTGACTGCCTGGGCTGGCGGGCAATTTAGTAGAGGAGCTCATTTGGTGACTCTGTCGCCGAGTTAATTAAAGATGGCCGCTAGGGGTCATTGCCATGGCGACAATTAGGCTGGGAAGGAGCCTCATTAAGGTGCGGTTTTAGCAAGGCCCGTTGTTTTTAACCTGGGCTCTCGTAAAGGAGCAATTCTTCAGCTTGCTTCCTTTTCTCCCTTTTTGTTTTTCGGGTCCATTTCTGGAGACGCTGGGGGAGGACAAGGCAGAAGAGAATTCCTGTTTTCAGTTCCTCCGAAGAATCCACAGGGCAACAGGCTTCCTCTCCTGGTTGCCGTCCTCAAATCTGAAAGGAGGCCTGAGTCTCCGAGGTGTAGAGAGGGAGGCAAGGGTGGAGGTGACCAAGTCAGGGCAGGAGGTGAGGAAGGAGGATTTTATTAAACATGGGACTAGAGGCCTTTCCTGGAACTTAGAAAGGTCCCTTCTGCCACCCAGGCTGCTCCCTAACCTGCACCGGAGCACCAAGCCTGTTTCTTTAGGGAGGAAGGAAGGGAGGGACTGAGGGAGGGAGAAAGAAGGAAAGAAGGAAAAGAGAGAGGGAAGAAGGAAGGAGGTTCAAGACCCCTCTTAATTGCGAGCACTTAAAAAGTGTATTTACGGGGCGCCTGGGTGGCGCAGTCGGTTAAGCGTCCGACTTCAGCTCAGGTCACCATCTCGCGGTCCGTGAGTTCGAGCCCCGCGTCGGGCTCTGGGCTGATGGCTCGGAGCCTGGAGCCTGTTTCCGATTCTGTGTCTCCCTCTCTCTCTGCCCCTCCCCCGTTCATGCTCTGTCTCTCTCGGTCCCAAAAATAAATAAACGTTTAAAAAAAAAAAAAGTGTATTTACTTTTCCTATTTCCGTAATAAAATAGGCTCGCTGAGAAAAATATAGAAATTTCGGAAAAGGCCAAAAAGAAAATACCCCTTACAGTCCTGCTCCAAACTTACAGACTTTTAACAATTTTGGGAGAGGCAAGAACTGAGCAGAGGCTACACAGGCAGCTGAATTGAGGGAAGGGGAATATTTTTCCATTTATTCCCTTTTTTATCGTTTGAATTTTTAACAGAAGAATGTCAAATAAAACCAAGTTAAAATAGCACATAATGCAACATTTTCCTATACATTGAGATGCAGTATACGTTTTTCTCTACAAAAGCAGGGGTCTTATGTACCTACAGTTTTGAAACCTGAATTTATTACTTCAAGATAATAAGATAGCGTGAATGCTTTGCTGGGATGTTACATTTTCTTCCTGACTTTTTTTTTTTTTTTCTTTTTAGGTAGGTTGTAAAAAATATTCCGTCTGTACAAAGGGTAGACAGAAAGGTAAGTCTCCTACCTGGGGCCCCATCCTTGGTTCCCCGCTACAGAGGCAACCATTAACACGTTTCTTTTGTATCTGTCTAGAGGTATTGTAAGGGCATACGAGCACACTTTCTTCCCCGTATCTGTTTCGTGCAACAAAGTTAGCACACTGTACAACTGTTTTGCACCTCACATTTTTCACTTTACAGTAAGCTTGGAGACGGTTCCATATCAGCATGTACAGAGCTGTCTTGTTTTTGTTTGTTTATTTTGAGAGAGAAAGAGACAGCAGCAGAGGGGCAGAGAGAAAGGGAGAGAGAGGCGCCTCTCAAGGTGTCCCTTGAGTTTGGAATCCTAAAGGAGATTTGTTAATTCAAAGAGTATTACCCCATCATTTTAATGTTTTTTTTTTTAATTTTTTTCAACGTTTATTTATTTTTGGGACAGAGAGAGACAGAGCATGAACAGGGGAGGGGCAGAGAGAGAGGGAGACACAGAATCGGAAACCGGCTCCAGGCTCCGAGCCGTCAGCCCAGAGCCCGATGCGGGGCTCGAACTCATGGACCGCGAGATCGTGACCTGAGCCGAAGTCGGACGCTCAACCGACTGAGCCACCCAGGCACCCCATGTTTTGTTTTGTTTTGTTTTGTTTTTTTAACATTCCAGAATATCCCATAATATGCCTGTGACATATTTAACAACTCTTTATGGTTTGACATTTAACCCGTTACCATTTTTGGCACCTGGGTGGCTCAGTCGGTTGAACGGCCGACTTCGGCTCGGGTCATATCTCACGGTTTGTGAGTTTGAGCCCCGCGTCGGGCTCCATGCTGACAGCTCAGAGTCTGGAGCCTGCTTCGGATTCTATGTCTCCCTCTCTCTCTGCCCCTCCCCCACTCATGCTCTGTCTCTCTCTGCCTCAGAAATAAACATTAAAAAATTGTTTTGAACTGTTACCATTTTTCACAGGGGATTACCCACCATAATCTTTGAGGAGCCCACAGTCTTCTGGGAGAGACAGACAAGCGAGGAAGCCCTATAATGACACATTGCATGGCTGCTGTGCGGGCGATGTGTCCAGGAGTGGCACAGCCCAGTTTGCGGAAGTCAGGGAGGAACTGGGCTGGAAGTGGGAGGCGGGAGGGTGGCAGGGCTTTGGGCAAAGGCCCTGAGGCGTGAGATCCTTGGCAGGCTGGACCTGGGAGTCTTTAGGTGTGAACAAGAGGTGGTTCTGGCCCTTGAGGGGCTCACAGGGGTGGTCTTTGATAGGCTTTCATGCCCAGAATTTGGCATAGTGGTCAGCATTCGGTGGATATTTATGGATGCATGAGTAAGTGGGGGATAAAGGGAGAGGGGTGGAGAAGTGGGCAGGGACATGGCTTTGATGGCCATGCTGACAGTTTGAACTTCACCAGGTCAGGGATGGGGTCCCCCTGAGGGCCCTCAAATGAAAGCAGGCACAGTCAGATCTGCTCCCATGGAAAGGTTCCTCTGGGAGCCCAGGTAGAATCTGGAAAGCCACATAAACTGTAAACCAGGTGTGGGACACTGTAGTACTGTTTCCCTATAGTTAGTGTCCATCCCTTCACGCATGCTCCCTGCAGGAAGATTATATATCCCAACCCTTTGTTGCATGTCTGGTGAACACGGGCATGGCCACATGACCCGTTTTGACCAATGAAATACAAATGGAAGGGATATGTGACATTTTTCAGGAGCAGCTTTAAGGGGCAGCGAGTTTGGGTTTGGGCATGTTCTTGGTGGTCGTGGAAGCATGGGGTCAATATGGAGCTCCCTTCAGCCTGCATCCCTGGGTGATTATAATGAACAGAGGTCCCTCACCGACCTACAGTGGGCATATAAACATGAATGAGGAAAAATGATGTTGTTTCAAGCCACTAAGGTTTGGGGGATGTTACTGTAGCATAACAATGCTATGTGGACTGATCCATGGTGAAACTGTACCAGAAAATTCCCAAGTCCCTTCCAGATGTGTGTAACAGGCCATGATTCTGCCAAGCGGACTTTCCTGTGGCTTGTGTTGAGTCTACTCTTGGTTAACCCAGGGACACTCAATCTCAACTTCTTATGGAGACCTAGAATCCTGGCTTTTCTGCTAGACCCACTTTGAGCCCTGAGAACATTTCTCAGAGGTGGAGGAAAGCCTATGGCATAAGTCTCCAGCAGCTGCTGTCCCTTCTGACATTTAGAAGGCATTTAGAAGGTCAGAAATATCAATAGCCATGTTGGTATCAACAGTAAGAGGAGAGTGTTTCCTTGCTCACCGGGGTTCCCTCTTTCTGAAGGGGAAACCAAGGCTTCATTGCTATCTTAACCCCCTCCTGCCATTGTCCCCAAAAGCTGGTTGCTGCTGCCTTCCCAATAAGAACCCGTATCTCCAGAGCTGGAGGTCCAGAGGAAGGATGTCCTTGCGCATCGTAGCATCAGGCCCAGGGATGTCACTAAGGACCCAACTTCATCCTCCACATTGGCTTTATCCTTGGAAGCACTGCCATTTCATGATCACAAGGTAGCATCCAGTGGCCATAAGGGTCGTGTGATTCCCCGCTTGTTCACGCCAAAGATGAGAGGAAAATGCTCAATGCAGTCCATGGATTCATAGTCATCATCAGGACAGATGGCACCAGCTGGCCCAGACCAATGGTTCCCAGTCTCATCAGGCCTGGTGCCTGCTTTGCATAATAAATATTACTAGCCTAATGAAATCTGTAGAAATTAAAACCCACTTAGGCATATAATTGCCAAAAAAAGCACCCCAAAAATCAAAAACCAAAGACCAAAAACACCAATACAATATACACCAATACAATACCCTAAAGAGTATAAAAGAAAAACAAAATGAAATGTATAATAATATGTAGTTCAAGATGTATGCTCAGGTGTAAGTATTCTAAAGGACAACGAGATACCTTTACCGCCATATAAAATCTCCATGAACATGGCAGTGATGGATGCAAACAGATACAGGTGGATTGTTTTGGTGACTAAAATGCCACCTGGTGCGTGTTTGTGTTTGCCTAGTAACTCTTGGGAAGATTTCTCAATGTACACAGTGTTGGTTGTGCTGTGGTATATATTTGATATACATATTAAAGCTGCACAAAAACTTCTCTGTTAACATGTAAAGTGGAATGAGATTCTAGGCTCAGATTTTTTTTACTTATGTCTCTATTTAGCGGGACCTTTAAAAGTCTTGTGGGATTTAGGCCAAAGCTTTGTTATCGCAAATGTCAGGAATTCTAGCCCCCACCCAAGCTTACCAAATATCTTCAGTGCCCCCATCATTATGACAAACAAAAATGTCCCACAGAGATAGAAGTGCCCGTAGGGATGCTGCTGCCCCTATGGAAAACCTCTGGTCTGATCCAATCAGGAATCCTTTGGTGTGGAGTGGGGTGGCTGCCTGAACAAAACTGGAGTTTTTCTGCCAAGAAGGAGGAGGGGCGGAAGTACTGGGGTGACCCAGTGTTCACATTCGGCCTCAAGCCCAGCTGTTTCTCATAGGATTCATGGGTTCCCTTCCTGGGATTGAAAAATCTTAGAAGATACACAGAGGGGCTCTTAGGAGAAAGTTTCCTCAGCTGTGTGTGTGTGTGTGTGTGTGTGTGTGTGTGTGTGTGTGTGTGTGGTTTCTGAATGACACAGAAAATACATTTCTCAGCCAGAGAGAGGCCAGGACAGGGTAGGCTAGGCTGGTCCTGTACCCACTGAGAGAGAATAAGCCTCCTTTCCCTGACTTCTTCCAAAACACTGACACTTGGATTTGTGTGGCTCCTTCTATCGTATGAAACCCCTTTCCTGCTGTTAACTCACTGTACCCTTGCCTTCTGTTGGATTACTCATCTTTTAAAAAATTAATTTGTTGAAACTCTTTATATATTACAGATACTATTCCTTTTATTTATGTTGTTGATGTTTTCTGCCACTTGTCACTGTTCATTTAACTTCATTTAAGGCTTTTTTTTTTTTTTTGCCTCATGTAAGTTTTTGATTGTTATGTAATCAAATCTGGAGATCCATTACTTTGTGTACATTAGGATTCTAAGGCTGGACGAGCTGGTGGTTTTCATGTATTGATGTGAAGGAGGCCCGCTGGGACAAGGGAACTGTGTGATGGGAAGGCCAACTCACAGGCTTGCAATACAGGTGGTTCCTTGAGCCTTCCTGGGTCAGGCAAATGTCCTGGAGCTTATATCAAGACCTTCTCTCCACTCTTCTCCCCAGAAGGTACAGCCATGTGCAGGGCCTGGGATTCCTTATAGAGCCATGAGTGGTTGACAGTTCTGCCTGAGGAGGGCTGAGGGATCCCCCAGAGGTGGCTTTGGGAGTGGGGCATGCAGGGCATCAGTGGCCCAGTGAAGGCCACCAAAGGCTGGGAGGGAGAGGAGGTGGGGTGAATCTCAGTGCTGCAGCTAACTGGCTGTGTGGCTTGGGGGCAATCTCTGCCTCTCTCTGGGCTCAGCTGCTTCTGCCCAAGGGGGGGTTGGCCATCGTGATGGTCTCAAGGTTCCCTTTCATGGCAGATATCCTACCTTGTTTCTCCATACATTCCTTCCTTGAAAGAGCCCCACTGCTGGGAGCTGCCTCCTCTTGCCCTTGCTCTGATTCCTCTTTTGGGGAAGGAAGGGGCCTCAATGTGAGGATATCTGGAAGGATCTGTAGTCGCAGAAACTTGCTCCTGACCTGGGTGTGACTTCTGAGTCTCCCTGGGGCCTGGCTTCAGCCCTGGAAGTATAGAATGCAGGCAGGTCCTAGAGGGCTCCCCTGGGGCATCCCTTTTCTGATACCAAGCCTATTAAGGTGCACTCACATTGAACATAATTTACCCTGTGTGTTGCGTGGTGACTGGCCGGTATGGAGTTCTATTCCAGAGACAGTTTATTAAACGTTTGTCCATTTGGATTTTGCACTTTTCTTTTAACAATCTGGAAGCAATATTTTTGGTTTTCATGACCCTTATATTTTTGTAGCCCCAGAAAAGCTCATAAGCTGAACACTGTGCCTGTCACCAGGCTGGAGACTCCCAGCCCTGTGCTCACACCCACCCCCAGCCTCCCTGCTTAGCCCAGGTCCCCTCCATTTCCCCAGGACCAATGCCTCAGTCTTCTGACGGCCTTCCTGCCTCCAGTCTGTCTCTCCAACTCATCCTATACAACACAACCAAAGTGACCTTAGTTTGTTTCTTTCTATCATAGAGACTTTACAATGTAATAATTTCTGTTTATTTTTCAGAAAGGTGATTCAATCCATGGCTCAAAATTCAGTATGACCAAAATGTACACAGTGGAAGTCTCTCCTCCCAGCCAGGAGTCCTGTCCCTAGAGGAAACCAATGTCCCTCATTGTGGTATATCTTGCAGATATAGTCTATGAATACTCATGACTGGTTGTATACATATTGTTTATTTTGGGAGTCTCCTCCATTTTTTTGAACACAATGGAAGAAGACTACTTTCTAAGTGTACTTCCTTTTTTTTCCCAAAAAATTTTAATATGTATCTATTTCTGAGAGAGAGTGTGAGTGGGGGAGGGCAGAGAGAGAGGGAGATACAGAATCTGAAGTAGGCTCCAGGCTCAGAGGTGTTTGCATAGAGCCTGACTTGGGCCTTGAACTCACAAGCCATGAGATCATGACCTGAGCTGAAGTCAGATGCTTAGCTAACTGAGCCACCCAGGTGTCCCTCTAAATGTCCTTCCAACCAGACCGTTGGGTGGCTCCCTTTTGTCCCAACTGGGAAAGACCAAGCTCTAAAGGCTGGGACTGAAGGCCCTCCGTGGCCAGTCCCCCTTCTGACTCCCCAGTATGCTTGCTCACCTCCAGGCCTGTGCACGCCTCTACCTCTGGTCAGAACACATGTCCCCTGCTCCTGGCTCCTGTGGTTTCTGAGGCTTCAGTTTCCCTGGCTCTGCTCGCTGCACTGGCAGTATCTTTCCTGCCCGTGGAAACATGCAGTGCAACCACTGGCCACTGTCCCTGTCGGCTTCCCTGTGAGTCTCCCCCGCCAAGCTGTGCCGTACTTGGGGACGAGAGGCTGCAATTTACCCATCTGGAATCCCAGGGCCGCGCACGGTGCCTGGCACAAACTGGGCCATCCGCAATCTTCGCTCAGTGGGGTAGGAAGGGGCCCTTAGGCGCTTTGCCACAGCGGCACCTCGTGGTAGACCTCGGAAGTGCAGCGAGGAAGAGACCTTGGGGCGAGAGGGGGTGGGAGTTCCTCAGGCTCCAGAGAGCCCTCTGGGGTCTGAGTCGGAGGCATCTCCTGTCCGTCAGCTCCAGATGCCAATGGCGCCCAGTCAGGGCAGAGCCCCGGTGGTCGGTGACCCACCTTCACTAGGAGTGCTGTCCACTGAGACCTACCCACCCACTCTATGATCAGTGGCTTGGGGCATTTAGCAGTGTGTGTGTGTGTGTGTGTGTGTGTGTGTGTGTGTGTGTGTGTGATGTAGTGTGTGTTTTCGAGGCATAACTAGCATACACCCTGAGCAGATACTTAACACCATCCCTCTTCTAGAAGACAAAATTATTGGCAGTAATTTCAATAATCGTGAAATGAATGGCAGTAAATAGATGGCAAGGAGCCAAAACTTTCTTTTATTGAATTTCATCTATAAGGTCGGGCCATTTAAAAAGAAATGAAATTACCAATACAATAACCATTATAGTGCAAAAAAGAAAAAAATGGACACATACTTTTATATTATTTTTATTTTTATTTTTTTAATGTTTATTTATTTTTGAAAGAGAGAGAGAGAGAGAGACAGAGTGTGAGCAGGGGAGGAGCAGAGAGAGAGGGAGACACAGAATCTGAAGCAGGCTCCAGGCTCTGAGATGTCAGCACAGAAGCCCAACACAGGGCTTGAACCCACAAGCTGTGAGATCATGACCTGAACTGAAGTCTTTCGACCATCGGAACCTGCCTGGGGGCCAGTGTGGAGGTAGGAGCTGTTGAAATTAATGCCCATGGAGAATACGGGATTAAGTAAAGGATAAGCAATAGAGATGTGCTGACTTGAATTCTACATATTTATTATCAAAGCCAACAGGCTAAGACACCAAAGGACCCATGTTGTAAGATTCCTCCTATATGAGGAAGCTAAAGTAAGCAAATTCACACAAACAGAAAGGAGAAAGCGGTTACCGGGAGCTGGGCAAGGAGGAATGGGTGTTATTGTTGAAGAGGTACCGAGTTTCTGTTTGGGACGATGAAAAAGTTCTGGAAATAGGTGGTGGTGGTGGTGGTTACACAACAGTGTGGATGCACTTAATGTCACTGAATTGTACGCTTTAAAACGGTTAAAATATCCTCACTAAAAAAATACCAAAAAAATGGTTAATATGGTAAAGTTTATGGTCTCTCTGTTTTACCACAATGAGATGAACGAATGAGGTGAAAACAATATGAAAAAAATATGAAAAGAAACCCCAACGGGTGAGAATCAACAAAATAATTTTGGGAGGGGGAAGAGTGTCTTATCACTGACCTGCTTAAAGAGTTAGTGGTGCACGATGATGATAAAAAAAAAAAAAAAAATCTGAAGGTGGGTTTTATTATTGTTTTTCAGTTCTCTGTGGGTGGGGTACTCGCCTGCCCCCAGGTTGGGTCCCACAGGACACCCTTGGCGCATTTATCTTTGTGGGTCTGTGGTGTTTGTCTTTGTCTGTCTGTGAGGTATTTGTTTTTGCTTTTCCAATGGGTACGCGTGTCTGTTTATGTCTCTAGGTGTGTATATTTGTGTGTCTGCGGTGTCTTGTGTAAGGATGAATGAGGTGCTCGGGCCCCCATCCCAGCGCCCACGATGAGGCTCCAACAACTGTTTCCTGCCGTGTGCTTGTTTGTGAGCGTTCATCTTTGGATCTCTGGCTCTCCCTCCACCTGAACACAGCTCTCCACAGGCTTCGGCGCGTGTGCCTTCCCGGGCCAGCAGGCCGAGCCCGTAAAAGGTCTTCAGAGCATTCGGTGAGTAGGTAGGGAGGTACGGAGGCAGAGGGCCAAGCGGGGCTGGGAATCCCGTGGTGTCGGAGTCAGGAGGGCGCAGACTTGACCCACAAAGGGGGTGACACACTTCTCTTTCCAGCTCCGAGGTTCCCAAGGGGAGGCTGGGCGAGGGTGGTGGGAAACCTGTTTCCCTTGCCCCCCCCCCCCTTGCTGCTGATGCTCTTTTGGGGGCCTTGGCTTTGGCCAACAGGGAAGAAAGGCTCCTTCTCTCTGGGCGGTGATAGGCCTGGCATGGGGCTGCCTGGGGAACAGAGTCCAGTGTCTGGCTCCAATAGGCATTCAGAAGCTCAGGGCCTGGAAGGCTCTGCCAGCTGCCGGAAAAAAGGGGTATTGTCCCTTCCTCACCCGAGCCACCAGGGCCTTCCCTCCGCTGCTCTTGGGGGTCCGGCCAAGTCCCGGCTCCCAGGGTGGGCTGTGATTCAGAGGTGCCCACGGTCGGGCCCCACCACCCGGCTCTGAGGGAGGAATCGCAGGTGTGGGCTTAAGGAATGGGCAGGGACTACTGATTCTCATTCAAGTGCCCGGGGGTAGCCAGAAGGACATCTGGATGCGGAACCACCCTCTGAACTATAGGAAGTCCTGTCGTAGGGCTGAGGGTGTGTGTCTGCACCAGGCAGCAGGGACACAGGGCCTCTCAGATGCTTTGGGGGCCACAGCTTCCATCTGTGTGGTCCAGCACAGTTCTGAAATTCCCCCTGTGGACTTCCAAGCCAGCAAGAAGCCACCAAAGTCCTTCACTAATCCAGAGTTCTGCTCCCCTGTGTGCTAATGAGCGTAGCAAACCCACTTCCTGGTGGGGAAGGAAGGCTCGTTGCTTCCACAGGATGGCTGGTGCGGATCCTGGGCCCACAGAGGACGCAGCTCTGTTGAGAGCTCTGCCTTTGGGGAGTCCGTGAAGCTAATGAAGAATGACACTTCTGTCCTTTCAGCCTTTAAAATTTAGGTGGCTGAAGGCAACATGGCACCCTGACTGGACCCTGGAACAAAGGACATGACTGGAAACACTGGAGAAATCCAAATACATCTGGCGTTTAGTTCACGGTACCGTCTCGGCCCCTTAGTAGTGGTTTCTCTTTCCACCGTTTCAGTTACTGGAGGTCAGCCTTGGTCCCGAGCAGACAATCCTCTCTCCGACACATTGTCCGAAGGTCAGCAGTAGCCTAACGCTACGTCACAGTGCCTACGCCACTCACCTCCCTTCTTCTGTATCCTTGTATCATCTCACATTATCAGAGAAGAAGGGTGCGTATAGCACAATAAGATATTTGGAGAGAGACAGACCACATTCACATAACTTTTATTACAGTGGGTTGCTCTAATTGTTCTAGGTTATTATTAGCGATTGCTGTTAATCTCTTACCGGGCCCGGTTTATAGATTAAAATTTCTCATAGGTATGTATGTATAGGAACAAACATAGCATGTATAGGTTCATCCCATCCGTGGGTTCAAGCATCCACTGGGGGTCTTGGAATGGACCCCCACGGATAAGGCGGCTGACTGTATCGTACAAACATTACCTCGTTGATTTTGACAAATGAACCATGGTTATAGAGGATGTTAATGTTTGAGGAATCTGAGTAAAGGGTACATCGGAACTCTGTACTATCTGCAACTGTTCTGTAAGTCCAAAGAAATTCCAAAAAAAAAAAAAAAAAGTTCCTTTGAAAAAGTGGATACTGTGGAAGGAGCCCTCAGTGCCCATCACCCCAGCCCATCACTTTTACTAAGACTGCTGGAAGCCTTTGTCTCAGCACGACTTTCGGACATGACTAATTTGGAACACTCAAATAAGGGCCCGAGAAATGCACAAAATGCCATTTACAGAGCATAGCCTATGTGTCGGGCCGATGCCTGCCGCCTCACGCAGTGCACGCCCCTGCAAGCACTGTTTCTATTCAAGCCCTATTTACAGATGAAGAAACCGAGGCCCAGGGGGCTGTGAGGGCCCTGCTGGGATCACCTAGCTGGAGCTGCCCAGCCCAGGCCTGCTGACTCCCCAGTCTGGGCCCTTCTGGAGTGTTTTCCCCGATACTGGGCCCCCAGGGGAGATTGCCCTCTGACAGCTCAGCTGGTGAAGGACGTGGGGCTTGTGGATATGAGTGGCCCGTGGTGGTGGGGATGGTTCAGAACAGGAGCTCTGTCCAGGCCTCCTGGAGCTGCGCCCTGTTTGCAAACCAGCGGCCCCTCAGGAGGCCCATCGCTCACCGGGGGGCCTGAAGGCCTTTCTCCTCAGCCACCATCTCATTGCTGTCCTGGAAAGTGAGAAAGCAGCATTTCCTCCACCCCACCCCTGGGGCGCTCTTCCGGTACTTTCCAGACCCTCTGAAGGGGGGGGGGGGGCAGGTTCCCTCAGCTTTTATCAGTCCCCGGCACAGCTGCCAGGCTGTGGGTGGCTGGGGCCCAGCTGGCCCCCCATGGTGGGGCCGGTGGGGGCGTGTTGGGAGGATGCCTGGGTGGGCGGCGGGGAGAGCTGGCTTCCTGGGGCCTCCCCGGGTGCTGAGCAGCGTGGCCACTTCCGAAGGCCCCTTTGTCTGCCCCTTTATCCAGAAGAGTGGCTGCAATTGTGTAGGGTACAAAGCCACTGTGGGCCCTGACTTCCCACCCCTGCCTGTGGCCTGGCAGGGAGAGGGTTTCCCAGGCTCCTCATGAAGGCAGCCGGAGACCCAGACCTACTTCTGAGCCCAAGGCCTGCTTCTCTAGCTCACATCAGCTCCTCTGCCCGCCCCCCCTTCCCGGGACGGGACCATTCACACAGGCCACCCGCTCACTACTCTTCCATTGCTCATCCCTGGACACACAAAGCAGGTGCTAAACGCTGGGGCCAGGGGACTCCAGGAAGATGCCCTGTGCTCCACTCACCTGTTGCATAGCATTTGGGGGTGTGTGGGGGGGCGTTGCTGGCATACAGGCAGCTTAGGGTGGACAGGGCAGAGGCCACCTGAAGAGGCAGCTGAAAGTAAGGGGAGGTGGGCTGCAGGGTCCTCCTTGCCCCTACTGATGGGGTTTTGGGGTGATGGTGGGGTTCAGAGCCGACGGCCAAGAAAGAATTCTTGAAGACATCTTTGGTGCAAAAAAGGTGATTTTATTAAAGCACGGGGACAGGACCCGTGGGCAGAGAGCTGTCTGGTGGGTTGTGAAGAGTGTCTAGTTATATACCTTCAGGTTGGAAGGGGATTCAGGACAGCCTAAGTCTCTAAGGAATTTTGGAACCAAGATTTCCAGGACCTTGAGGGGCTAGCGGCCGTTAAGAAAACGTCATTTATTACTGGTTGGTAAAACCTCAGTCAAGAGACCCTTCAGATGTATATCAGGGGGCCATAAGCCCGGAGTCTGATTGCCAACGTGTATCTTGGGTGGGGGGGTAGAGATAAAGGAAGTTTCCAAAGGAATTTTTATGTGTTTAAGGAGATTCACAGGATCCTGGGGGGGTCAGGATAATGTTAAGCCAAGATTCCCTTTTGTCCCTAACAGAGTGTCATCATCGAGGCAGCTGAGCTCCTAGAGGGAGGTCACTCTGCCTGTTTCAAGGACTCGTCCCTGGGCTGTAGGCAGTAAGGGAATTTAATTTTTCCTTTGCCTTTGTTTCCCACATCGCCATGGCAAGCACTTAAACCCCCTTCCATCTTGATGAGGGTGATTATTAGGGCTCCAGGAAACGGAGTCTATAGGTTTCTGGAGATTAGACTATGGATAAAATTGCCTTTTTCTTGCAGTTTACCAAGTTATCCGTAAACTGACGGAGATTCCTGTCCTGCAGGACTGATCTCTATCAGTCAACCATCTGCTTGCTTCCCTTTCTCCTGTTCTTGGGCGGCCAGGAGTGTCCAAAGAATATCACACATATCCTACCTGGGGGCGGGGCATGCTGATAACCTGTACTTTGCGCTCAGCCTGCCTCACGCTCCCTTGTCACTACCATGAATGGAGAAAGGAAGAGGAGGAAGGAAGGAAGGAAGGAAGGAAATCTTTACCACTGTCTCCCTCACCTCCTTAGCCTTTCCACACCCACATCACAGCGTTCTGCTTCCCCTGTTACCCTTCTGTAGAAAACTAAGGCTGAGAGAAGTAACTTTCTCAAGGTCTCACAGCTCATAAGTGGAATTCAAGGCCATGGATGTCTGACTCCTTAGACTGTGCTTCTAACTGCTCTTCAGGAAAGAGAGCAGGAATGCCAACCAGGGATGAACTACATGGCCAAGGTCCCAGAGGCTGCTCCAGGGCTGGCTGCTGTGACCCCCTATCTGCCCAGACAACCCAGCCCCAGCGATCCCCTGGGAGTGGCCACCTTCGCCGAGTGGGGGAAGTTCTGGCCCTTCCAGGAAAGAGACAGAAAAGCTCTTTGCCCTTGTCTCGCTGCCTGCCCCTCACCTGGGCCAGAGGGAGCTGCCTCTGGGCTCACGCACAACACCCTGGACGTGCTCGTGGAGGAAATGGTTCACCTATTGGCCAATGGTTCTCACCCAAACTGTGTAACTCTGGGGGGGGGGAGGCAGTGATCCAAGGTCTAGGGATCCATTCCTGGAACCCAGAAGGTCATCCCTGGTTCCAGGGTCAGGCTCTGGACATCAGCCCTCGAAGGGGAGCCACCTGGCCCCACCTGCAACAAGCCTAAAGTCCTTCAGGGGTCACGGGGAGCGAGCTAGCTCCAGGCTGCTCTCCCCTGCAGAGACTGCAGCAGCCCAGCTGGGTGGGTCTTCCCTCTCATTCTGCCTCCTCCCCTCTCCTCCCTCCCTCCCCTGCCCTGCCTCCCCCTCCTCCGCCTTCCCTTCCACTCCCCCATCTTTCTTTCCTTCCTCCTGCTTCTCATCCCTTTCTTCTTCTCTTTTCCCTCCCCTTCCCTTTGCCATCCTTCCCCTAACTCTCCCCTACCCCCCACTCCCCCCCACCCCACCCCATCTCTTCTCTCCCTCTTCCTCCCCTCCCACGTCGAAGCCTCTCCAGGGGCCCAGGACTCGAAGCCCATACAAATGATGCAGTGAGCACAGCCCCCCTCCCCTCCATCAACCCAGAGTGCCCACAAACCATAAAGCTCGTGCCAGAAGGAGGCCTTGGGCTTCCTCCATCAAGCCTTTCATTCCGCAGATGGCTCAGACAGGGGATGCAGTTTGCCCACAGTCACAAGATCCAGTGCACTAAGGTCCTATGGACCACCTGTCCGTGAGAATAACAATACTCTCAGCACCATTAACTGAGCACCTACTGGATGGTAGGTGCTATGCTAGGTACTTTATTCCATGATAGGAACCCTTTAGAATAGGTATCACTGTTTCCTTCTATTAGGCACCAGAGAGCTGAAACATTGAGAAGTCCAGTGACTTGTGCAAGGTCACACGGCTAGGAAGTGGGAGAGTGTAGATTCAACCCAGGGCTGCACCCACTGCGACCATTCGTGTGTGTGATCTGTTAGGATCATTTGTTTCAACTCCCTCCAGCTCAGGACTCATCGGTCACCAACTCCCAGAGAGGTTGCTCGAAGCCCCATGGTGGCCTCTGTATTATACCAGACAGTGCTCTGTCCCGTGGCCCCGCCATACATCTTGCTCCTCCCCCCCCCCCCCCCCCGCCCCCACCATTTCATCTCTGGGACTCTGTCCTGCTCACTCAGGCCCCGCAAATGAGGGCAGAGGAGCATCCCGGGAGAATGGGGGTGGGGGGCCTGGAGCACCTCCCCCTCCCATCTGCCCGCCCACCGCCCACCCGGGAGCCCTCCCTCTGAGATGTCACACAAATTCATCACTAACAAAAGCCCAGGGCAGAGGTGGGAGTGCAGACACAGCTGTAGGGATGAATCGGGAAGGAGGGAGGCAGCCAACCAGAGATGTCCCCAACCCCTGATGTCCCTTGGAGCAGAAGGAGGCCTGTCCCATGTGGGATAACAGGAGCTACCCCCCCCAGCTGAGGAAAGACACTAAGCTTGGGCCTCTTGCCTGCCCTAAAGAGGCCCTGACCCTGGCTGAGCCAGTTTGGGGCCAAACAGCAGGTTTGGGGTGGTACTTGGTCAGTAAGTAACCAGGTTCTTGCCCATCCCTGCATTTGTAGGTCGCAGCCCCCCCCTGGGTGTGGGCCGTTAAGGGATCAAGGCAGCAGGGAGCCCCCACTGCTGGCCTGCTGAGCACCCAGACTAAATGGGTGTAAACACCAGGAATTGAGAGGCAGAAGGAAACTGATCCACTTCACAGACGAGGAAACTGAGGCCCAGATAGGCGAAGGGACTTTCGCGAGTTCACAGAGCAGCAGAATATAAGCAATCAGACCTCTCGGCACTTAGAGGAGAGGATTCAGAGAGGGCCGCCAGGGGATCCCCTTGTTGTCCCACACTGGGTCACCCAGAGTCTAGAAGATTGCTGTCGAGGCTGGAGGACACTTCTTCCCAGGACAGGGGCTCAGGCCCAGAGGCAGTGCTCACGGGGTGGGGGGTGGGGGTGTCCCTGCAGCACCAGAGCCAGCCCCTATGGCACCTCCATTTGAACGAAAAGAGAGGACCCCTGTCCCTAACGCCTTACCTCCCCATGCTGGGCCTTCTGCCCAGCCCCTGCCCCCCAGTGCTGGGCGTTCTGCTAACCGGGCTTGTCTCCACCCCCGTCTCCTCCCGCCTTGGGACTGTCCCAACTCTCCTCGGCACTTCTCTCTCCTACCTTCCCATTCCCTGAGCTCAACGGTGCCCATGTCTCCAGTGCCTGAAGGCCAGGCTCCCCTGTGGGGCTCACACAAGCTTCTTGGGAGCTGGCCTCCTCCTCCCCCTCCTCCCCCTCCTCCCTCCTCCCTCCGCGTGCCCCAAGCTGCCGCAGTGTGAGTGGACTGGCCTTGCACCCCCCCTTTCTTCTGGTGGAACACAGTCCGTCCTCCTCTGCCTAGACTGCTCCTGAGCCTGCAGGCTTCCGTGGTCCCCTTGGCTGAGTCAGCAGCCCCTCCGAAGCTCCCCATCACATGGGCCTTGCCTCCCTGCACTGTCACACAATGTGGCTGTCTCTGCCTCCGTGGACACAAAGCTTCTGGAGGGGCGGAGCCTATGCGCCTCATCCCAGCAGCATCCCTGGGCCTAGGCCCACAACACAAATCGCTACCATTTAAATGAGTGATTGAGCGGAGTGACTGTTTCCTGGCACAGGTACTGTGCCAAAAACGTCACACACAGCTCCTCAATGTGTCTTCACGATGACCCTTTGGATGTGATTACTAATAACAATACATGCTGTTATTAAGCCCATTCCACAGGTGGAGAAACCGAGGTCCAGGGTGGTCCGGTAGGCACTTTCCTGCTAGGGGATGAGTCTCAGTCTTCTATCACGTGCAGTGCCTCGGGGGGCGATGTAAGTTGCAGGCATTAAGTGAAGGAGCCGCCAGGATTTGCATGGGTAGGCGGGGGCATCCGGGGGGTTTCTCTCCCCACAGAAGGGCACCAGGTCCCCGATCTGATCGGGGACTGTGTCCCAGCTCAACGGGCTCCAGGATCTAGCCTTAGCCTCGGCTTCGTCTCCTAGGAGATGCGTGAGTCCCATTCCCAGCTTCTGGGCCGCATCTCTAGCGGGGACTCCGCACTCGGGCCCTGGCTCCCCGCTTCCTGGTTCAATTGAGAGGCTCAGACAAAATCCTGGAGGTGGATGTGCTTCAACAGTGACAAAACTTTCACACAGACGGAAAACAGTGTTCAGTGTTAATAAAAGCTACCTGCCCCTCTCTGGCTCCTCTAAAGGGTCTGGAGCTCCCCAGATTGCTGGGCCGTCGGGGTCACCCGCTTCTTTTAGCTGGGGTCCTGA
Organism: Herpailurus yagouaroundi; assembly: GCF_014898765.1. NCBI lineage: Eukaryota > Metazoa > Chordata > Mammalia > Carnivora > Felidae > Herpailurus > Herpailurus yagouaroundi. The sequence goes on along the minus strand of NW_024412416.1, from coordinate 6,354,281 downwards.
TGCCCCACCCCCCCCCCAAGTCTTTGTGAGGATGGGTTGGCAGCTTCCCAGGGGGTCAACCTAGGAGATATAAGACAATGGGTTTGGGCCCCTGGCAGCTGGACGCCGTAGAACAGGGGGCATCAGTTTCCCCATGCGTAAGATACAATCTGCTTGTTTCAGGGTTTCTCCTGAACACCCAGAGGTCAGGGGTGTGAAAATCCGGCCTGTACCCAATCTCTAAGCTGTTTGCCCTGCTAGAACTGCATTTGCTCAGGGGGAGTACCCTTTCCTAATTTTCACATGGGCTTTTCTGGGCCAGCACCCGGGATGGGGCCTAGTCCTGGGTGCCCTCCAGGATTCCCTGAGGTTAGACAACTTTTCCGGGCACAGACATTCCGCGGGTCTCTGAGGTGGGCAGGGCCCACGAGGATGCAGAGTGGTGAGTTGGGTGCGGAGGTGTCCCCACCAGGCCCTAGGCTATGAACCCCGATCTTGCATCACTCGCAGAGGTGGCTTCCAGAGGCCAGGCCCTCCTCCGAGGCCTCCAACTCCCGTTCTTGGAAAGAACAAAACAGAAAATAAAGTTCTTATTTCCATCACATTTGCCGTTGCCTGGTCTAAGTGAAGAGTGTCAGGAGAGCGACGAGCTAAAAGCTGCTGATTACTGTGGCTTCGAGGCAGCCCCGTGACAAGCACCAGCATCAGAAATAATGTGGTCCTGGGGCATCTGGGTGGCTCAGTCTGTTAAGCATCCGACTTCGGCTCAGGTCATGATCTCATGGGTCAAGCCCAGCGTCAGGCTCTGTGCTGACAGCTCAGAGCCTGGAACCTGCTTCGGATTCTGTATCTCCCTCTCTCTATGTTTCCCCCCAACTTGTGCTGTCTCTCTTGCTCTCTCTCAAAAATAAATAAATGTTAAAAAAAAAAATTAAAAGAAAAGAAAGAATGTGGTCCAGACTGTTTTGGGTGCCTAACTGCAATTAATCAGCATTGAAATGGGAGGGGCAGGAGAAGATGGGGGAGGGGCTGTGCACTCTCCCCCTGGAGGCAGGGAACCTGCTGATTAAAGGAAAAGCTCTCCTCCCTACGGGGTGGGGGCAGTGTCTAAGGAGGAGGAGACAGGAGCCAGGGTAGAGTCACCACCACTCAGTTTGCTTATTTTGAATTCAAACCCATATTGTGAATCCGTGGCGTGGGTCTCCCTCCCCCCCCACCCCCCCCACCCCCCGCCTCAGAAATCCCTGGAATTATCATTCAATCCGATTTAGCAGCCTGCCCTCTGGGGGCCTAAATGTTAGAACAGATGAGGTTGATGGACACACACACACACACACACACACAGGCACTTAATCAGTCTGGCAGGAGGGACTGTTTATAGAAATGATTTCATTTCTTTTACTCCTAATATCAAACACACTTGGCAGGGAATAAACCTTTCCTCTGGGTAGGCTGGTCAACTTTGCGACTTGCTTGCAAGCTTGTTTTAAACATATGGCATCATAGGAATAAGGATAGTCTGGGGCCTGGTTCCGGCTTACGCTTCCCATTTGTGACTCACCTGAGTTACCAATTTTGAAGGCACTTGAGCACCAGGCACTCTCTACCGTCTGGATTTGGGTTCTGGATTCCTGCAGCTGGTCCTGCTCTGGTGGAGCCCTCCGTCCGCTGGGGCTGTTTTCTGGATTCGGGAGCTGCCAGCCAGGGCTCGGGGAGGAGGCCTGGAGCCCAGATCGGGACCTGGGACAAGGACAGCAGTGTCTCCCTCAGAGGGGAGGAGTGTGCCCAGGCTTCGAGGTGACCAGGGTGAGAAAGAAGTCTGGCGGCAGCCTCGGAGGCCACCGGGCAGGGGTGGGGACTTGATCTCTGGGTCTTTCAGCCCCTGAGGATCGTAATTAATCCGCTAAAGAGGCTCGGTTATTCTGATTTGACTCCTAGCACTGCCCCCCCCCCCACACACCCGGTCCTCTTTGTACGCCCTGGGGGCTCAGAGACCAGACAAGACTAAAACCCACAGAGGGGTCAGAGGGGAGGGCCTGGCAATTAACCCCACTTCCTGAGCAGGGTGGGGTCCGGGGCGGGAGGGGGGGGGGTGGTCACCGGGGTGGGGGAGGGGCTGGCCGCCAGCTGCCCCACCCTGGAGGAGGCCTCCAGGGGCACCCACAGGTGGCATATCCAGCCCACCAGAGCTGGGGAGAGAGGGGCAGCTGTCCTTGTCCCCGCACCACCTCCCGGCGCCATGGCCCAGGTCTCTGACAAGCATCTTTCTCCCTCTGCTCCCTCATGGTAGGCAGGCCCCTGGGGCTCCTGGCCAGGCCTCCTCCCGGGTGGGACCCTGCCCCCCAACCCCCCCCAACCCCAGCTTGGAGCGGCAGCTGATTCTCCCCCGCCGCCCCACCCCCTCTCCACGTTAGGGGGAGAATAACCTGTGATAATTTCTGCTTCTTCTTTCTGGCAACTAATGGACTCCTTAAATAGCAAAAATTGCGGCCTGTAATTAAGATCTTGCTTTTTAAATGATTAATCATTGTAACCCCTTTGAGCAGTTTCCTACTTTCCTCCCTTCTCACATTGAAATGCAGATCGCTGGCGGGGGAGGGAGGTGCTCCCTAGCCACCGAGCAATTCAACCTTCCCAGCTGTCTCTCGTCCCGGCTGCCTCCCGGCCTGTCCAGACGCCGCGGAGAGCCCGGGGCCGGCTCCACCACACTCGCCGGTGGCCTTGGCTGGGGGGCACCCAGCAGGTCTGTCATGGAGCCTGACCCTGGCATGGGAGCCCCACCGTTGGCTCTCGGAACCTGCTTCCTAGCAGGTCACGTTTGGTGAGCCCTTCCTACTTGCCCGGCAAGCTAAGTTCTAGGATCTCATTCAACATTCACAGAGAGGGAAATGTGAAGGTGCCCCATTTCTACAAAGGGGCAAATGCAGGTGCACAGTCACAAAATCGGTGAGTGGGCCTATAGGGTTTCAAACAAGGACAGGCTGATGCCAAACCCAGGCTTGTTTTACTCTTCCATGGGGGTGGGGGCAGGAGGTCACAGGACACCTCACTGAACACGTGGGCACACACACACACACACACACACGCAATTCCTCACCAGCTTGCAAAGGGCTCTTTGGGTTGATTGCCTTTAAACCATCCTTGCAAACAAGTGCTAGCATTTATCAGCTCACAGAGGTGTTCTCCAAGCCTTTCCTCCCTTTGACATATACACAGACTAACAATGTGATTTGGGGGTGATATGTCGTCATTAGAGCTAGTGGGGGACTTGGTACTTCCTGTGTCTGTACCCCTCACCTTACTCACCCCTCACCCTGGGGCTCAGAGGATAAGGAGTCTGGCCAAGATTGCGTATCATGTCTATAGCACGTAGCAGGATGCCAGGCCCCTAGAAGGCACTCCTGGATTTGCTAAATGAGTCAATGTGGGCAGACTACTTCCTTTATCTTGCAGAACCGATTTGTGTGTGTGTGGGGGTGGTGGTTGGGGGCAGGGAAGCTCCGGCCTTAGTAACTATTCCAGAAGAAGAGGCGGGAGAGAAAGTGAGAACAGACACCGAGCGTGAACTGGGGGTGGCCTGTGTGGTTGTGCAAGATTCCTGCACCAGTGCTGGGATGGGAAGCTGGGGAGGCTGAAAGGCTCATGTACCATCGGCCAAGCCAAGATGTGTGCATCTAAACAGTCAGTGGCCCATCCTGGTTAAGATCCAAGAAGCCATGCCGTGTGGGTAGGCCGTGGCACCTGCCCCATGGAGGACAATCTGGCAAGATATGGCGAAATGACAAATTGCATATAAGCCTTAGTCCAACAACCCCCCCTTCGGAGAATTCAGCTCACAGATACACGCACTGTTGTGAGAAGTGACTTTATGCGCAAGGTTATTTGTTGTAGCGACATTTGTTAAAGTGAAAGGTTGAAACAGGACCAATGGAGCCTCAAGAGAGGACTGGTTAATGGAATACTATGAAGCTGAGTAAAATCAGGAGGAAATAAGAATGCGGGTTTGTATGTATGGGCTTATTTATGTATAAAGAAACTCTGGAAAGGGGCGCCTGGGTGGCTCAGTCAGTTAAGCATCTGATTCTTGATTTTGGCTCAGGTCGTGATCTTATGGTTTGTGAGTTTGAGCCCCACATGGGGCTCTGTGCTGACAGTGCAGAGCCTGCTTGAGATCCTCTCTCTTGCTCTCTCTCCCCCTCCCCCTGCTTGCACTCTCCCTCTCTTTCTCAAAAATAAATAATAAATAAAAACTTAAAAAAAAAAAAGAAACTCAGGAAGGATACATAAGAAATGAAGAATGGCTTTGATCTTTTTAGGGAGAAGTGAGAACGGGGCAGATGTGAGACAAGGACGTGAAGGACACTTGTCGCTCAAAACCTTTTTACTTTTGTACTAGGTGAAAAGGTTATTAGCTATTCAAAAAAAATTAAATACAAGTGATCTCTTTTTTTAAAGTTTTATTTATTTATTTTGAGGGAGAGCCTGTGCGTGTGCAAGCGGGGGAGAAGCAGAGAGAGAGGGAGAGCGAGCCTGACATGGAGCTGGAACCCACGAACCGGAAGATCATGACCTGAGCCGAAATCCAGAGTCGGACGCCTAACCGGCTGCGTCACTCAGGTGCCCCAAATATGAATGATCTTAAATGCCCTCGCTGATCTGGCACACACTTACAGACTCAGACAAATGTCACCCACCCCATCAGTTGGTACCGGTTCTCTTGGATCTACACGCCCACACCAGTGGGTCCCCACTCTTACAGGAGGTGCGCCACTGAAGGCCTGTCCGCTGGGGGCTCCGGGGGTGAATGTGGTGCGGGTCTGCAGTTCCCGATCCTTCCTGAGCGATACTCCAACTTCCTCGGCCTCTTGCATAGCTGGTCACATGTTGGGACTCACCCCGCAATCCAGGCTTCACCGTGGGCCCACATCTGTCTTGCCCTTGCAGAGCATCCGAGTGGTTCAAGGCACCTGCTCCAGCCACAGAACGTGCACGCACACACAAACACACACACACCGGTGCACGACATGTGCTCACGTGCACACAGGCCTGGCTTGGGCCAATCCGCAAGTCACAGTTGCTTCGGCCACTGTCAGGAACGAGGGACTGAGGAGTGGGGGTGGGAAGGTGGGGAGAGCCAAGGGAACTGGGCTCATCCACCCTGGGCCAGCATCTCCCACAGGCCAGCAGCTCAGCGGGAAGCAGCCTCCACACCACGCAGGACCGTGGGAAACAGAGGGCACAGGAGCTCGGAAGTCAGACCCCACTGGCCAGGTGCTGTGCTAGGATGTGTCCTGAACGTTGGCAGGTCTATAAACTCAGGCACCGAAGGCAACTTGGCTTCCTAAAGTCTGCCAGCTGGGAAGTGACAGGGCGAGGATCACACTGAACAGCTGTGCTTGTCCCCTGCCACCGAGGGGGGCCACCTCTCAGCCAGGCTTTTTCAGGTATCTGTGCATGAACACACCTAGTCTGGGGTCAGGTGCCCAATAGGTGCTCAGTAAGCAGAAGGCTCGTTTTTAGGGCCGTTTCTGCTCTTACCGCTCTAAGAGGTGGCTTACTACCTTTTGCTCAGGGCATGACACACGGTGGCCAAAAGGTCCATGGCCCGGTCCTGCTGGGCAGGTTTCAGGACAGGGGTCCCAGGGAGCATGGGGGTCCTCAGGAAACGCCTTTGCTACACGAGCCCCCTGGTGATGAGGTTTCCTGGGGCAAGGGCACCTCAGGGGCCACTGAGCGCAGAATCAATGCTCTGTCCCAGGTCCTCACGCCCCACCGTGGCTATGTCGCCCCCCCTCCTCAAGGTGGCTCTGAGCAGCACAACCCCTTTGTCACTCTGAAAGTGCAAGACCAGGAATGTGACCTGTCCTATGGAGTCAAGCTGGATTGTTTTTGGCGGCAAGGAACCGACAGCCAGCCAGCCAATGGGACAGAGCTTAAACAAATGCAGCAGGAGGGCTGAGCGGGGTTGGGGGTGGGGTGGGGGGGTGGTTCCCAGGTTGGTCCGGGAGCTCAGCAATGTCAGGTGATGGGTTCAGCATCACTGGTGGCCCTGGGACTTGAACCTCGGGCTCTCTCAGTGCTGTCTCTTCAACAACACATCATAGTAGCCCAACGAGAGAAAGGACCAGTGAACCCTAATCCTGGCCAGTACCTGCCAGGGTGGGCCGCCTTGGCACCATCAAAGGCCTGGGAAGGGAGCCTGGCTGATGCAGAGGGACTGTGTGGCTCCTAGATTGCCCCCCACCCCCAGGATCTGGCCTGGCCTGGAGGAGAAGGGAAGGGAGGTGAGTTGCTCCATTCTTCCCACCCCCACCCCACATTCCAGGACACCTCCCAGAGCTGGGTCAGGCCAGCCCAGCTTGTTCCCATCCTCTCCGGGCCGCTTATAGAGTCACAATTGCCAAATTAGGTTGCCAAAGACATTCCAGGCCCAGCCTGGAAACACCTCCCCAGCTGAAAGGAGGCGCGTCTGGACTGAGCATACGTCTTTATTCAGCTGTAATTGACGGTTCACAGACGTCTGTAACTCTGTCTGGAGGGACACAATGCGCCCCCATGCTCGGCCCAGGCAGCCTCTTTATGTCGCCCCCTTTCATCTGGCAGTCAAAAGTGTAGAGCTGCCTGGGCCATCCTACCCGGTCCTGAGGCCCGGACAAAGGCGGGTGCTGCACGCAGGGGCCGCCTGGTGGGCCTTTACCTCCTGGAGTGCGTTATGCTAATCCAGCAACAGCCCGGACCCCTCCTGCATATGGATGGGCAGCTGCCAGCCTGGCTGGGGAGGGGGAGAGTCCTGGCCCACCCAGAGAAGGGGTGGCCTGGCCAATCAGGGCCGGGGCGGGCGGGTCGGCCTGGACTCGCTTGGCTAAGGCAGAGGCGGAAGGGACCTCGGTGCTCGGCAGGGGTTCCCAGCCCGGGATCCACGGCCCCCAGGGGGAGAGGCAATGCGATCCTCTCAAATCACAGGCAATTCTATGCACAGGTCCGTTTCTCTAGGCAGAGGGTCGGTATCTTTCATCAGACGCTCCCAATGGTAAGTCTTTCTGAGTCTTACTGCTGGGCTCATCCAACCTCCCATTTCACAGATGGAAAAGCTGTGGCCCAGAGAGCAGGGACCCCTTGCTGAACGTCACAAGATAAGTTAGGGGTTGCACGTGGGCCTCTACTCCTGCTCGGAGAATGTCTCTGCTGTCAGAGGCCGCATACTTGTGAGCTTACAGAGACCTGGCGGGTAACTGTAAGGAGGCATCCAGGTTCACGGAGGAGGAGCCAGCAGGACAGGGGAGCGTCTGACAGTCCGCCAGGGCCACTGCTGCTCGGTCACAGACCAGAGTTGCCAGGTCCTCAAGAGAAGACTCAGACATGTTTTTCAATATGAAATGTGCCACTTTAAAAATGCAGATTTATATTTTAAAGCCACTACCGGAAGGTGGAGAGGGCTGGCTTACATGGCCCGCGGGCTGGTGGGTTTGAGACCTTTGCTTTCAGCCTCACGGAGATCTCCACCCTCCGCTCCCAGGGCTGTGGCCACCTGCCCAGGTTCTCCCCATGCAGACATTTCTCCTTGCCCTGAAGTCAAAACTGGGCTGCGATGCAGGCCTGCTGCTGTCCAGAAACCCATTCCAGCTGTCCTTGGTGCCCCGGAGCACGTCTGCAACCCTCTGATTGCGTGGTTCCTGCTTTCGGTTGTCGGCCTTGGCCGAGATGCCTCATGTCCAGTGACTGCGATCCCTCACCTTTCCTGGGCCCTGCTGTTTTCCTGGCTGGAGGCGAAGTGACAGGTTAATGGCTGTCCGTACTGGTCCCCGCACGGTGCCCTGACCTTCCCTTTGGGCTTGGCATGATCCCGCTGAGCACCCTCCAGAGAGGGTGATTGGGGGTGGAGAGATGGAGAAGGACGGAGACAGCCAGAGAGAGACAGAGAGAAAGAGAGGAGCAGAGGGAAATGGAGAGAGAGAAAGAGGAGAGCAAGATCCACGTGGGCAGAGAGAGCCCGAGAGAGATGTAAAGAGAGCATAGAGGAGAGGAAGAAGAGGTGAGGGGAGAGGTGGGGGCACTCACTCCGGGTGCCCTGGGGCTCTCCAGACCCAGCCCCCTGCTCTGGGCACTTCTAGGGGCTCTGGGGGCCAGCATCGTGCCCTCCATTCTAGGTGAGTTACTCTTTGCTCTGATGCTTAGCTTGAGTTCTGACCCCTCTGTGCTGGGTCAGTGACAGGCTTCCAGGACTGACCGGTTCAGGGGCTCTGAGAGGCAGGGAGGCGATTCTCGCTGGGGCGCAGGGAGGCCTTGCGGCGGTGGGTGGGGGGGTGCTCATCCACCCTTCAAAGGAGTCTAGAGGAAGGATGAGACCAAAATTTCCAATTTCTTTTTATTAAAAAAAAATTTTTAAGGTTTATTTTTGAGAGAGAGAGAGAAAGAGAGAGCGTGAACGGGGGAGGAACAGAGAGAGAGGGAGACACAGAATCCCGAGCAGGCTCCAGGCTCTGAGTGGTCAGCACAGAGCCCGACACGGGGCTCGAACCCACCAACCATGAGATCGTGACCTGAGCAGAAGTCGGACGCTTTAACCAACTGAGCTGCCCAGGCGCCCCACATTGCCAAATTCTTAAAAGCTTTCTTTTAGAAAGATGATTAACTTTTTTTTTTAATTTTTTTTTCAATGTTTATTTATTTTTGGGACAGAGAGAGACAGAGCATGAACGGGGGAGGGGCAGAGAGAGAGGGAGACACACAATCGGAAACAGGCTCCAGGCTCCGAGCCATCAGCCCAGAGCCTGACGCGGGGCTCGAACTCACGGACCGCGAGATCGTGACCTGGCTGAAGTCGGACGCTTAACCGACTGCGCCACCCAGGCGCCCCAAAAGATGATTAACTTTTAAGAAGATGAAGTGTTGGCACAGGGTTGGATCAAGTGAGAAGCAAAAGTTCTTCCCAGCAGCCTCCCCGCCTCACACTCTGGGGGACCGGGTCTGCGTCCTCCACGCAAAATTCACCAGGGGTTCCTCGTCCTTCCCTCCCCTTGGCCAAGGGGATGGGGGCTGCTGGTTGGCATTCGCTCCAGCTCTGCCTGCTGGGCCCCTCAGCGGCACCTCTCAGGAACATCTCTCAGGAACTCCTTAACCAAGCAGCTCTTCACCAGCACCCACGTGCGTAAGTGCCCAAGCACACGCGCGCACACACACGTGCATCATCCACCTTCCGGAGGCGGTTCCCCATGTGCCCAAGGATCACCTGGGTGACCTGTCATCATAGTCGGTGCTTAACAGCCAACCAGAGAGACTGGAACCTGTATCCAGTGTCCTGCTCCTCACTATGGCCTTTGGGACGTGTGACCTGTGCATCTTGGTGCCCAGTAACACAAGCCGGGAAATTTCAGGGACAGGAGAAGGGCCGTGCGAGGCCAACAGGGGGGTGGCTTGAGGGGAGAGGTGAGTAGATGGGTCTGACTCATCCCTTTGAGTCTTCGGTGTCCCTACCTTCTTCTATCAAGTGTTTAGAGGGATGCTTCTCTCGTGTGCTTTTAGTTACGTGCATAAACGCTCAATGTTTTTAATTTAAAAAAACTATAAAAATGCATTTGAACGTGTAGCCTTTCCTGTATACCACATATCAGCACATCCACTTATACACATATATGCCTGTTTAGAGCTGTAGACAGCAAACCACACATATGGGCTTGCTGGGCAATTGTGAAATGTTTACCGAGTATGGGTTCTAACCCCTCAAAAGATAAGACTCTGCCTGATCCTTTGTCTGTGCCAAGCCCTCCGTTATGCCCTGGGGGAGACAGAAACAAATGTCCCGTCCACGAGGATGTTGTATCCTACTGGGATGTGCCATCTAGGCACCTGACGCGTATGCAACTATGATGCACCTGACGCGTATGCAACTATGATGCACCTGACGCGTATGCAACTATGATGCACCTGACGCGTATGCAACTATGATACGTGCTCTGTGGGAGGTATGCAGGGGGTGAAATGGCCTCCAGGAAGGTTCTATAGAGCAGGGACACCCAGAGAGTTCTCCAAGGGGGCGTAGGAGTTGTTACAGATGTAACAGTGTCAGCCTTGCTCCGGAGGGCTGGGGGGAACAGCCTGGGTTTGAGTTCTGGCCCCGCCACATCGTACCAGCTGTGGGAACGAATTCATACATGCCACGTGCCTAGAACTGCGCCTGGCACAGAGTAGGTGCTTTGTGCTTGCTGTTAGTCCTGTCCTGTCCTGACCAGCTACCGTCTCCGTGGTCTTGGGCTTCCCTCCCTGGCAGGGCTGGGGTGTGGAGGCTGTGCTGGAGCCCGTGGTTCATAGAACGGGGGCCTCCCTGCCCGCCCCTGCCTCCCGGCACCTGGCCCGGTGGGCACCAAGGGGTAGCTGCCCGTTGCAGTCCATCTGCTCTAGGAAGAGTTTCTGGCCATCATCCCATACGGTGATAAACATGGCCTCTGGCCTTTCCTCCTTCCTCTTAGGGGGGTGAGAGGTGCTGAGCCGTGGTCGCAGACCCTCCCCCATCTCTGTCCCTGCCCCAACCGCCAATGTCACCCTGCCCTCCAGCCAGCTTCCCACAGGGCAGGTCCTAACAGCCCTGGATAGAAGAGTGGGGGAGGGGTGGAGGGTTTGGGCAGCAGCCCTGTGAGAACAGCTCAGGGGTGGGGGGGTGGGGCGCTCCTTACATTCAGGGGGACACTGACAAGCCTGGTGGGTCCAGCAGGGTGCTGAGAAACAGAGGCACTGCAGTGTCATGCCCAGGGGAGATGGGAGGGGTCCTCACATGCAGCAGGAGGGTCTGGGGAGGTGAGGGGAGCCCAGAGGGCAGGGGGAAGGCAGCTCAGTGTGGGCTTGGAACAGGGCGGGTTACCTGTGTCTGGACTGGTGACAGCAGCTGTTCTAACGTCCACGAGGGCTTCTAGGCAACGCGCCCACTGCCTGACCCTTCTGTGCCCACAGCTCCTCGGTGTGCCGATGCCAAGGGTCCATACAGAACCAGGGGGACTGCTGGTTCCTGTTTGCTCCCTTAAAGGAAGGCCTGAACTCCCGTGGTGGGAACGAGGCAGAAGGGGCCAAGGGATCAGACAGAGCTGAGTTCAAGCTTCTGTTCCTCACGTATTAGCTGTGTGACTTTGGATAAGTCACTTAGCTTCTCTGAGCCTCAGTTTCTTTGTCTGTGAAATGGGAAGCCCAGTGCCTCCCTCCCTGGCTTCAAGGAGCCGCTGTGGACAAAGTAGGTTCACAGTGGCTGGCACCTGTATAGAGGCCCAGTGAACTGGTAAGAACTTTCTCCCAGTCTCTGCACATCCCCATCTGTGCGTGCTGTGACTTCCTCCTTCAGGACCCCATCTCTGACACCTCCGGGATCCCATGCAGCTCTCAACCCGCTCAAGACTCAGCCTAGCCCACCAGGGGCCAGGCACAAGGACAGAGAGCTGCCCACCTTCACCCTGAAGGAACCTGGAGGCCACTTCTGTTCCCTCTGGGGTCCCTGCCTCCTTCCCCATCCTTCATTTTGACAGACCCAAAAGGACATCCCAGAGCACACGCCAAGCTGGAAGTTTCTGGAATTCATGAAAAGAGCGCCACACTGGTGGCGGAAGTGTTCCCAAGGCCTGGGTGCCTCACACACCCCCAGGCCTGTCTGCTCCTGGGAGAAGGGTCCTGGTTCCTCGTATTTTCCCAGCCAGGAGGCCTGCGGGTTCCCACATTACCACATGAATGGGGCACAAGCCCCTGGTCCACTCGAGCAAACAATTTGGCTAGCAAATTGACATAATTATGAGAGACAGAGAGGGAAGAAAGCGGCCCCCACCCCCGAGGCCCCCCAGCGGGTGGCTCCCGCCGAGCTCCTCCCTGGCTTTGTGGGCCCGGGCGCTCAGGGCTGATTAGAAACCGTGTGGCCTTTTCAAGAGCCCTAAGTGATTGGCCCCCTTAATCTGATTACAATTTGCAGAGCCCCTCCAGCCGCCTCTGAAGGGCCTTTCTCAAGCACCCCGCTTGATGGTGCACACACACACACACACACACACACACACACACACTTAGCACCCACTTGGGCCTGCTGGTGATGGCTCTGCCTCCTTCCTCTCCATGCCTCACTCAGCCTGGGACCTCGAGTCGCCCACTTGCTGCCCTCAGGCCCCAGTCCCCTCAAGGTATGCCCTAAACTTCAGACACACACTGGGTCACCTATCTTTAGGGTCCCATGAAGACACACCCCCCGCGCGAGGGGCGCGCGTGGATACGCACACCCCACGGCCACACCTGCCCATCACCTGTCCTTCGTCCTCAGAGAGACCACTGTGAGCCTCCAGGACCATGCAGGACGTCAGTAAGGACAGCCCTCTCTCCACTGCAGCCATGTTTCTGGGGTTCCTCCTGCCGCCCCGCTCCCAGGGGATTAGGCCCAGCAGGCAGCCTCAGCACAGGCTGCTCCGACTACCCCCCCTGGGAACTCCGCTCCCGGGGGCTCCTGTCAATGGCCTCAGCCCTCCACAGCCACTTTGTAGCTCTTAATCCCCGGGGCTCAGCCACAATGGCTCCTTTTCCCATACTTGTTCCTGCCTCTCGCAGGCCTCGGCCTGGCCTCCCACCCCAGATGGAGCCCCCTCCCTTGGCAGCAGCTTAGGATGACGGTGGGGTGTGGGGGGTGCAAATCTGGGGCCGAGACAGAGGGGACAGAAGATGGGGCTCTGTGCTTGTTAGCTAACCACCTGTACCCCAGGGGGTGCGAGTGAGGCCTGTGTGGGTGGGGAATACGCCTAGGGCTCCCCCCACAAGTGACCTCCCAGCCTGTTGCACCCCCATACTTCAGGGCCCTCAGCCTGGAGGCCCCGAGAAGTGTTTTCTCCCCTTAGGAACCCCACTCTTTGCTCTGACTGTCCCAAAGACCTTCATCTGGCTGCACCAGGAGCTGGAGGGCGGGGAACATGGGAGCCCAGGTTGAGACGTTGGAATCAGAGGGACCTGGGCCCCAGTCTCATCCTAGCACCACATTTAATAACTCTTGCGACCTTGGAAGGGTTACTTAGCCTCTCTGGGGCCTCAGTCTCGCCACCTGCGAGATGGGTGTGATCCAAGCTTTCTCTCAGGGTGGCTGGTAGGATAAATAACAAGAGAACACGTGAGGCACTCAGCATGGCTCTGGGCACACGATTAGCATCAATACATGGCTGCTGTTATCATTTGTGAGTCAAGACCGAGGGAAACCTAGGGCTGCAAACACAGACGGGGCAACAGTCTCTGGGAACCCCCACAGCCCTGCTGGGAACGCCAGGTTCTGCAGTGCAGGGCCGGGGGTGGGGGGTTGGTTCTAGGACAAGCCTCGAAGTCAGTCGCCAACCTTTTTATAAGACCTCGTCCTGATCACGTGACACAGAGCTAGTTTGGGCAGCTAGGGGGCGTAGACACAGGTGTCTCCGTCTCTGGAGCCTGGGCAGGGGCGTCCAGGGCAGCCTCCACAGGCCTGAAGCGACCTCCCGACCCCTGCCCTCAATGCCCTTGCTGCACGGTCCCCGGGACCCAGGTCAGGTAAAGGGGTGGGGGGGGGGGCGGGAAGGGGCCCGCCCCAGAGCCTCAAAGCCTGGTGCTCGGTGGGGTGTCACGCCCTTCGCGGACCGCCCGCGGGACCCTCGGGGCAGGCTTTGGGAGGGTCTCCCCGGCCCTCGCCCCTCCCAGGAGCTGGTGGGCGTGCCGCTGGGCTGGGCGACGCGGCCGGGGGCGGGCGGCTGCGGCCCGGCTCCGCGCAAATCAAAGCCGCCGCTCCCCTCCTCGCCACGCCGCACCCCTGCCGCGCCGCCGCGCACCTCCTCCTTTGTCACAATGTTTTTCAATCCGGTGAAGCAAACTGTCCAATTAGAGCCGGGGCCTCCAGCTTCCATCTTTGCCGACGTTTAATTAACATGCTCCTCTTGGCAGCTGCTGACAAGTTCCAGAAACAGGTTGTAAAGGGTTTTTGTCTTTACCCAGCATGGAAAATGAGGGGTGTTACATCGCGGGAACATGAATAGGTTGCATTTCAGCTCCCTCCTCCCCTCCTTCGCCTCCCCCCCCCCCCCCCCCACCTCTGGCACGGAGAATGAAGGCCTGAGTGTGTATGTATGTGTGAATTGTGAGGGGGGCGGGGAGGGCGGATTTGGAGGCAGGAGAGACCTTCTCCTCCCTCTCCCCTCACCCCTTCCTCCCTGGAGTCTTTGCTCCACAAAGGATCTGGATTCTGCTGCTTACTCTCCAGCTGGCACGCTTTTGCCTCACATCTCTTTTAGCCACACCAAACCTCGCTATGTTGATCTCTGGGTGTCTGCCCAGGCTGTCCCCGTGCCATCCTTCCGGTAAACTCCTATTCAGCCTCCAAAACCCTGCTCAGGTCACCCGCTCTGGGAAGCCACCTGGCCATGGAATGGCTGTCAAGAGTTCAGGGTGGATCCCGGGTGTCAGGTCGGTCCTCAGCTAGACTGTGAGGCCCCTAAGGGTGGGAAGTGTGTGTTACTCAGCCCAGGGTGGTGGCTGGCCACAAGAAGTGGTGAGATCCAAACTGTGGAGTCCAGGCTGGCTTGGCAGGGAGCAAGAGGAAAGGGTTGGGGTAGGGGGATTGGCCCAAAGGAGCCCTCCTCCCTTATTCCCCCACCCTGCCTGAGTGCCCTTGAAACGGAGCAGGGTCACACGGTGGGCATGGCAGTTTTCATGGTCGGTGAGTTTCTGGGGTGGTTGATGTAAACTAAGGACGGGCCTTGGGGAAAGACCCCAGCCCCAAAGCTGAGCCTGGCAGGGGGCCCCAAGCGGGAGCAGCCTCCAGCACCCCGGATTCTTCCTCTTCAGCCCAGGATGATTTCCCTTGCATTGTGGGTGGCAGCTTGGTATGGAGGGTCAGGACAGGGGCGGGAGGCCAGGTCTTTGGGGTCCTTTTGTCCTTCAAACTGGCCCCGTTTGGAGCATTCACACCCATTCTACAAAGAACACCAGGAACATTTATTCACGGAGGCTGCCATCTGCATGGCACAGAGAGGTCTGGGGGGCCCAGGGAGCAAGGGAGGTGCTGGCGGAGGGGCAGGCAGGGAGCGGAAGACCCCAGCAGCGGGGCTGGCGGCTAAGTTGTCTCCTAGGATGGCTCGCGCCCACTCCCGGCTGCCGGCCCCACTCCTGCCTGCTGTTCTCACCAAGACCCCGTGGAGGCAGGCCTCCTGCAGCCAGAACCTGGCTTGGATGCCCACTTTGTCTATAGCTCTCCCGTCTCCATGCTCAGGCAGGCCTCCTGGGATGAAGGAGAAAGAAGTGGAGGGCGCCCTGGGCCAGGCCAGCAGGTGGGGTGCTGCTTGCCTTGCTCCTGTGTTCTCAGCTTGGTCAGTACCGCTCTTTTGGGAGGGCCGGGGCAGTCTGTGGAGCCTGCAGGGAGAGAGCCAAGAGCAGCGGGCCACTGTGGGGTCCTGCCGTAGCCCCTTGGGCACCTTTGCCTTTTCCGGACAGGGTGGGCATTAGAGGCAAGTGGTCACATCACTCAGCCTTGTGCCCCAGACGCAGCTCTTTCCCAGCTCTGGGCTCCAAGGGGATCCAAGAGCGCTAATGAGCACAGGGGTAAGGACTTGCTAAGACCCCAGTTTCTCCACTTGCACTCTGTGGCCTTGGAGAACCTGAACTTTTCTGAGCCTTACTTTTCTCATTTATTGGAAAAGAGGGAAGTAGTTGCACCTGTCGGGTAGAGCTCTCTGTGGAGGGTTAGATGCAAAAGGCACGAGGAAGGGCTTGGTGCATTCCACACGGGGGCAAGGAGACTGTGAGCTGATGGGAAGAAGAGAGGAGACAGAGAAGGAAGGTACAACTAGCCCGAGGTGGTCGACTGAATAGAGCCAGGCCTGTCAGTCCTGCTTTTATAAATGAGGAAATTGAGGCTCTGGCTCTGGGTGAAGAGATCCTCAAAGTCACAGCCAGTAAGCAGCAAAGCCAAGTGTGCACCCAGGTCACCTTCTATATATTCCTTCCAGTTCAGAGTACCTTCCATATATCTCCGTGCCTGTCCAGCTTGCAAGGAGTCTGAGTGCCACCAACCCTCACATGCCCGCTCCAATCCAGGCAGGAGGGGTGGAAGCTCACATCTGCATTTCTTGTGCTCTCTTTTTGCCCCTTTGCTGGTGTCACCCAGTTCCCAGAGCTGGGCACCCACCGGGAGACCCTGCCCATGCTCTCACCTGCTTCTCACCTGCCCTGGGAGTTTAAGGTTCCGCGGGCTTGAGGGTGGAGTCCTCAGGATGTAAGACAGTGCTCTTCAGCTCCTCAGGCATCTGCAGAGACAGGAGGGCAGTTCCAAGGGCCCTGACCTAGGCCAGGCAGGTGTCCCTGGTAGAACTAGCACAGCCTGGGCAAGTCAGGAGCAGCGTATGGTGTGTGGCGGGCGCCACCTTGTGATCACTTTGCAGATTGCATGCCAGGGAGCAGGGCAGTCCTTCACACAGGTGTCCTGCCTCCTACACCAGGCTAGCCACTGTCCAGGGTGCTGGGGCACTGCAAGCATGAGACAGAGTCCTTGCCCCACCAGAGCAATGGGAAGGCGTTCAAGTTACAGGCACAGTGACAATATGAGCTGCAAATGCACATGAGAGGCTGATAGCCCAGTCAGGGGCGGGGGATTCTGGTTGTGCTGAGCCCACTTTTGATAGATGAGCAGGAGTAATGTGCTAGGGAGAGGCAGCATGGCAAGCTCCCTGAATAGCAGACAGGTCCAAAAGGGGGGTGAGGTGAGATGTGTGTGTGGGGGGGAGGGGGAGCAGAAATGGATTGGTAGGTGGAGTGGGAGTGGGGTGGATCAGCGTTGCCTCGGCTTCAAGGCTAAGCTTTGATCTCAAAGATTGCCTCATCTGGGGCGCCTGGGTGGCTCCGTTGGTTGAGCATCCAACTCTCGATTTTGGCTCAGGGCATGATCTCACGGTTGCATAGATTCAAGCCCTGCATCGGGCTCTGCACTAGCAGCACGGAGCCTGCTTGGGATTCTCTGTCTTCCTCGCTCTCTGCCCTTTCCCCACTCCCGCTGTCTCTGTCTCTCTCAGAATAAATAAATAAACTTAAAAAAGATTGCCTCATCTAAGGTCCTGGGGAACAGCTGTGTCCCCTCATCCTCTGGAAAGCCACCTCATCTCCTAGGTAAACCATCCAGAGGCCAGGGGCTGAGGGGACGGCCTGATGGTGGCTTACTTCCACTGACACAGAATTACAGTCCTCAAAACGGAGCACTGCTGAAAGGTATACAGCAGAGAGAAGGTGTGAACTTAGAATACATTGTAAAGATCAAAACAGAACCAAGAGTGAACTTCTATATATGGGAATTGATAACATCTTTTAGTTTATTTCATTGGTGTTAAATCTGTGTGATTTCTAATTGTGGTGTCTAAAATAGTTTAAATTCTGACTTTAAAAATGGGATGAAAATAATTATGCTGCTAAAAAAAGGAAGTTTATTAAGAATGTAATAACAGAATACTTCTTATAAAAAGAAAGAGCAGGATCTCAAATTGGGCATATAATCTCCACTGTGTAAAAAAAAAACTGGGGCACCTGGGTGGCTCGGTCGGTTAAGCATCCGACTTAGGCTCAGGTCATGATCTCATGGCTCGTGAGTTTGAGCCCCACATCAGGCTCTGTGCTAACAGCCTTGAGTCTGGAGCCTGCTTCAGATTCTGTGTCTCCCTCTCTCTCTGCCCCTCCCCTGCTCACACACACACTCTCTCTCTTTCTCTCTCAAAAATAAATAAACATTAAAAAATCTGCGAG
Organism: Herpailurus yagouaroundi; assembly: GCF_014898765.1. Taxonomy (NCBI): domain Eukaryota; kingdom Metazoa; phylum Chordata; class Mammalia; order Carnivora; family Felidae; genus Herpailurus; species Herpailurus yagouaroundi. The sequence continues at coordinate 6,336,557 of NW_024412416.1, read as the reverse complement.
GATTAAAAAAAAAAAAAGACTGGAGGGAAATATGCTCAAAACATTAACAGTACTTGAAGTAGGGTGATAGGATTTCTTTCTATTTTTCTCTATTTCCAGATTTCCTTTAATGGGCTTCTATTCATTTTATAATTAAAAAATAATTTAAAGAGAATGAATTCAAAAGCATTATTAGCTATGTACATGAAATTGGCTTATAATGGATATCAGTTGAAATTACCCAGAAAACTTCTGGTGTGGTTAAAAATACAGAGCCAAGGGGCACCTGGGTGGCTCAGGCGGTTAAGCATCTGACTCTTGATTTCAGCTCAGGCCATGATGTCACGGTTTGTGGGTTTGATCTCACTGTGGGTTTGGCAGGGTAGAGCCCACTTGGGATTCTCTGTCTCCCCCTCTCTATCTGCCCTCCCCCCTCCCTCTCTCTCTCCCCCATCTCAAAGAAAATAAATAACCATTTTAAAAATAAAATAAAAATACAGAGCCACATGAAAGGCGGTGATGGGCAGGCCCTTGTCACAGGGGCCACAGACACAGGTTAAGTCCTGCCCCCTGTCATGAGGGGAAGTGTGGGTGGCTGTCATCCTCTACCATCTAACGAAGGTAATTGCCTTCAACAATGATTGGTCGGGAGGGAGGCCTCCCTGAAGTCACTGAAAAGCCAAATCACGGCATCTTTTTAAAGAAATGGAGTCCTGTGACATCCTAGTACTTTCAGCTTGTAGAACACCGTTTCTCCAGTTGGGTCTCTGTACTGATACTGGAATGTCACAGAACTCAGTTTCTGGACCAGACTCAGCTGGAAAGTTGTTCCCATGCATAGGCCCTCCTGAATTACAATCCTGGGCAGTTGCCTGGGAAGCTGCATTTTTACAAGGTCTCCAGGTGGATCGTGGTTCTTTTTCTTTTTTAAATTTTTTTTTTACGTTTATTTTTGAGACACAGACAGAGCATGAGCGGGGGAGGGGCAGACAGAGAGGGAGACACAGAACCGGAAGCAGGCTCCAGACTCTGAGCCATCAGCCCAGAGCCCGACGTGGGGCTCGAACTCACGGTCTGTGAGATCGTGACCTTGAGCTGAAGTCGGACGCTTAACCGACTGAGCCACCCAGGCGCCCACCACATCGTGGTTCTAAACCCGGGTTACATATTGGATACACCTGGGGAAGTTTAAAAAAAACAAAAAAACAAAAACTCCTAATGTCCAGGCCCTACCCCCAAACCAATGAACTCAGAGCCTCGTGGGGCTTGGAGAACCTTTAAAGCTCCCCGGGTGATTCCAATGCACACAGAAGGGTCCTGGTTCTCAGAGGCGGGTGTGCGTTTCATCAGAATCACGGGGAGGGCTTGTTGAAACAGTGCTGAGCCTCACCCCTGAATTTTGGATTCAGGAGGACTGGGTACGATTCAAGAAATTTGTATTCCTAACAAGTTCCCAGGTGCTGCTGCCTCTGGGGAGCACAGGGGGCCATACTTTAGGAATTACTGCTCTAGAATAAAGCCTTCAGCCCGCCCCCGCCCCAGGAGACACAGTCTCCCGTTGGAGGAGTAAGGTGACGAGGGGCTCTGTCCCTCACCTTCAGCTTCTGGCTCCTCAGGACCCAGCCCAGCTGATGTGAGTAGGGTCTGTGGAGAAGGGCAGAACCCCCTTTGGGTAGGAGAACAAGTTCCTGGAACTCACCTCCCAGTAGACTGAATCCTCAAAGCAGTTCTCATCAGCAGGTTGTCCCCAGAATGGCAACTTCAAAATGACCCCTAAAGAAAGTTAGGGGTCACAGGAGGTCAGGAACCACTTCCTCTCTGCCTACCCAGCCCTTTCCCACAGATGGGAAACTCCCCCCCACCCCCCACCCAACCCAATCCCACAGCCACAAGCGCACAGGATTCCTGGGTCCTCCGGGCTGGCCTCTGGTACGTGCTGGTGGGTCCCCCACCCGCAGCGGCCCCACCTTCTCTGGCCCAGACGTTTCCACTCACCCACGATGATGCCGCCCACCAGGGCTATGGCCAGGGACACGAAGAGACCAGCAGCCTGAAACTTGCCCTGCATGCTTGAGTCCCAGGAAGTCTTGAAACCATCAAAGCCAAAGAAATTGGCAAGCCTTGAGTGGAGACAGAGAGCAGGTCAGGGCTCCACAGAGAGGCCAAGGAAGCACTTGCTGTCGCCCCACAAATGTGAATGGGCACCAAGGCTCAGTAAACCCTGGCCTGAGCCTCCCCGTGTGCACTGGACAGATCAGATGGTCTCTAAGACTCCTGAGGAAGGACAGAGGTTCGGGAGAGAGGCCCATGGACGGTTGTTCAGATTAGGGAAGGCTAGGGGTAGAGATACAACGTTGGACCCCAGAACAGCAGGAAGGAGGAATGGAGAAGGAAGGAGGGAGCCCGGGCTCCCTGCACCTCCTCCATACTTACCCTTTTATTCCATACACCTTAGCACTGGCACAGGATGCTGTCACTGCACCCACAATGGCGCCTATGATGCCCGGGAGGCCGTGCAGGTTGTGAATGCCACACGTGTCCTGGATCCGCAGCCGTGACTCCAGGAATGGCTGGAGAGGTGAGAAGGATGTTGCTCGGACCCTTAGCCGTGGCAGGGGTGTGGGGAGGCCAGGATTCCAGAGGCCCCAAATACCCAGAGACCCAGCACCCTCCAGCCCCCAGACCTCCCCACCCCTGCCAGTTAGAAACACAGACCCCGGGGTTCCCCAGCCCTCTGCCCTGGCCGGGGGCCCTCACCGTCAGGTACACAAAACCCAGGGTGGAGACAATGCCGCAGATGAAGCCGACGATGAGGGAGCCGTATGGCATGAGCATCATTTCGGCAGCGGTGCCCACGGCCACCCCTCCCGCAAGCGTGGCGTTCTGGATGTGCACCTGGGTAGGGAGGGCCAGAGCTCAGTCCTCTCCCGGAGCCTGCACCCCCACGCTCTGGCTCCGGGAGGCAAGGGTGACTCACAGTGCGTCTCAGCCAGCCAGGAGCCTGCAGAGGGCCCCGGGCCTAGCGCCTGTGTTCTCTGCACCAGCAGCCTGGGCACTGTGCGTGGGCACAAATCATGTGTCCCTGCCGGTGAGACCTACTGGCATGTCTGCATGTCCCCTGTGAACCTGTGTGCGCAGGTTTGCATGTCTGATGGTCTCCCCGTGACGTACGCCAACATCAGGCCTGTTTGTGCGCAAACCCCCGAGCCAGAGCCCGTGGGCCTACGACGGCTCCAGGCCTACCCGCACCGGGTACTGCGTTGCCGGCTGCGGGGATGATTTCAGTCCGTCTCTACAACAAGCCCAGGAGGTAAGGACAGTTATCTTTTGATGCTTGTGCAGAGGAGGGAGTTGAGGTGCAGGGAGGTGATGTGGCTTGTTAAAGACCACACGGCTAGCAGGAGGCAGAAAGGTAAGTCGATCCGGGTCTGTGTGGAGCCAGAGCCCCTGACCTTGACCTCATTCCGTGCCCTTGCCTGCGTGGGGGTGTTGGGAGCACACAGCTGTGCCCACATCCCTGTGTCTGATTCTCTTCCCTCTGATGTGTGAGTCCCTACCTCTCTGTGTGGTGGCTGTCCAGTGTACCCAGGGGCCATGGCAGTGTCCCAGCACACATATACCCGTGTCAAGAAGCTAGCGTCAGACTATGAGATAGAGAGGTGGTCTTCTTTTTATAGAAGAATCTACCACCATCTATGGGCTCTGGCCCCTCCCCACTAATGACAGAACAATCTGTCCCAGGGAAGCGACAGGAAGGACACTGGGAAACCATATCCCCCCACCAACCTCCCAGGGGTGTGGACAAGCATCAAAGGGGTTTCCTTTCTGAGCGTATGGGATGATGCAGGTGGAGGTTGCTTTAAGAAGGCTCAGGCTCCTGGTAGCTCAGTTGGTTAAGCATCTGACTCTTTTTTTTTTTTTAATGTTTATTTTTGAGACAGAGACAGAGCATGAACGGGGGAGGGTCAGAGAGAGGGAGACACAGAATCTGAAACAGGCTCTGAGCCATCAGCCCAGAGCCCAACGCGGGGCTCGAACTCACGGACAGCGAGATCATGACCTGAGCCAAAGTCGGACGCTTAACCGACTGAGCCACCCAGGTGCCCCAAGCATCTGACTCTTGATCTCGGCTCAGGTTATGATCTCATGATTCATGAGCTCGAGCTCCACATCGGGCTCTGTGCTGACAGTGCAGAGCTTGCTTGGGATTCCGTCTCTCTCCCTCTCTCTCTGTGCCCCTCCCTCACTTATGCACTCACGTTCTCTCTCTCTCTCCCTCTCTCCCTCTCCCCCCCCCCCCCGGCCCCAATCTCAAACTTAAAAAAAAAGAAGAGAGAGAGACTGAGGGCCAGTGTTTGGAAGATCAGAAGCCTGGTAGAGGGAGGTGCCCCTGGCAACCCTACGGGGCAGGTCTGATGGGGTGCTCAGCCCAGAACGGCTGTCAGCACCCCAGGCTGCGGGGGAGGAGAGTGAGGAGGAGGAGCTGCTCAGAGATCAACAATCTCTGAGAATCTGGTTCTGGGCTATGCCAAAACCCAGCTATGTAATCCGAACAAATCATTTGTCTCCAAGCCTCAGTTTCTTCCTCTGCAGGGTGGGTGTGATAATCCTGATGCTGCGTGCCTCAAGGAGTTGTTGGAAGGGCGTGGTGATCAGTGCCCACCAGGCACAGGCTGTCAGAGCCGCACCTCCCCCCTCCCCGGGCTCCCCACGCTCCCCGCCCCCCTGGCTCACCATGTCCAGCTTGCCCTTCTTGTGCAAGGCACTGGACAGTGCCACCGAGGTGAGCACGCAGGCTGCCAAGGAGCAGTAGGTGTTGATGGCAGCTCGGTGCTGGGCGTCTCCGTGTTTGGACACGGCTGAGTTGAAGCTGGGCCAGTACATCCACAGGAAGAGGGTGCCTAGACAGACCAGACAGGGCCGGTGGGCCCGGGAGAAGAGGTGTTAGATGGGCCCAACAGAACTTAGGCAGACCTCCTGCCCTTTTTAGTTCCAGAGACCTCAGATGACTCCCGTGCCCCAGCAGCTTCCCACCCTACAGCCTTACTCATGCTGGGAGCTCTTCCTACGACATCCTCCCTGCCTTCCTTACTTCCTGATTCTGCTCCAGGAAGTGTAGCCTGACCCCCGTAACTGGGCTAAATGCCTCCCACCTTGCTCCCACAGCACCATGAGGGAGAATCTTTCCCCCCACTTTTGGGAGATTATCTGGTAATGATCTGGTAATAATCCCTTGAAGGCAGGGCTGGGTTTTAGGAGACCAGAGTGGGTGATTGATATGTGTTCTCTGGAATGAATGAACACAGGAAGTAGGAATTCACATTTTGCCCTGACCCAGGGGATGGAGTCACCATTTCCACTTTGTCTGCCTTAGGGCATCCTAGGGAAAACAGGAAGAGTGACCAACTTCTTCCAGCCCCGTGGGAAAAAGGGACCATCATCTGGGATCCTGGAGATGTCTACAGGCAACCCCCTCTGCCCCTTCCCCAAAGGGAACTGGCTACCACCCTCCAGACCACATGGAGATCAGGCATAGTTACGGGAACCTGAACTCCTCATGGAGACCCTCACCCATTATGGTGGTTCTCACTCTTCATGGTGGTCCTCACCCATCATGGCAGCCCTCAGTCATCATGATGGCCCTTATCCATCATGGCCACCTTCACCCATCACGGTGGCCCTCAGTCCTTATAGCAGCCCTCACCGATCATGGCGAAGAGGTCCGAGTGGTACACAGAGCTCTGCCTCTCCTTGCTCTGATGTAGGCTGGGTCGATAGAGGATCCAGGTCACTGTGAGCCCAAAGTAGGCGCCAAATGTGTGGATGGTCATAGAGCCCCCTGCATCCTTCACCTGGGGTACAGGGATCGGTGAGGCTCTGATACTGTCTCTCCCTCCCACCTGTGAGCACTTTCCTTCCCCACCAAACACACACACACACACACACACACACACACACACACACACACACACAGGTCCATCTGTCTCTGATTCCACAAGCTGTAAGATGGGAGCCCAGGGCCCCCCACAGACCAATCAGTTTGGAAGAGGAGAAAGCAGGGATCCCTGAACCCAGGCTGTGAGCCCGTCAGCAAAATGCCAGAGTATCCTCACCCAGCAGATGGGACTGTGCCCAGATTGGGAAACCCAGCCTTGGAGAGGACCTTGACCAGTCACCCAGCGGGAAGAGGTGAAGCAGACCTAGAACCTAGGGCACCCCCTAGTTTGTCACCTAGTTGGTCACTAGCTTCTGCCTTATCTTCATTCCTGGGAGCCCTTCCCTTCCCCCTGGGCCCTACCCTCTCCATATGTCTTTCTACGCAGTCACTCCTGGCCCAGCACCACTCGATCTAGACTGCCAGCATCCTGCCTATGACCTCCCAGCTGACCTTCCCCTATGACTTCCCAGCTGACCTTCCACCACCCACCCCATCCCCACCCTCCTGTCTCCTGTCTCCCACAGTCAGAGCACGTAGCACGTAGGGAGGTTTCTTCCTCTTCTGTCCCTTCCTGCCCTCCCCCACTCCGTGCCTCTGGATTTCTTTAGGTCTGAAGCTCCTCATTTACAAAGTGGGGGAGAGGACGGTGACTTAGCAGGGCCGTCTCGAGGGTTAAATCAGACAACTTGTGTAAAGCGCCCGGTGAGCGCCTGGCACTCAACAGGTGCTTCGTGGACTTAGCCTTCCTCCGCGTGCCCCCCCTCCCCTCTCTCCAGCCTCCTCTTCCTCCCCACTCAGAACCCATGTTGGGGGGGGGGCGGGAATTCCAATCAGAATCACAGACTTGTTCCTTCACTTTAGATGGGGAAATCCAGCCAGAGAGGTAAGTGTATGGTCTAAGGTCACAGAGCTTAGTGGTGGGGTTGTTGACAGGCCTGGATTTCCTGGTTCCTGGCCTGGTGGGTGCCTCTCCCAGCACCCTGGGACCTGGGATGAGCCCTCATGACCTCTCTGAGTCTCAGCTTTCTCATCTGTAAAGTGGGGGTAATAATTGTGCCTTTCTCAGAGATGAGGATTGAGATAAGCCACGTAAAGTATTCAGAGCAGGGCTCAGCCAAGGGCAAGTGCTCCTGACATGTGATTGTTGTATTTTAACTTGGCACAGAGACAGGCCTGAAGACTGTCAGGCATTAAAAGAATTTTTGTAGCAGGAGCCTGGGTGGCTCAGGCTGTTAAGCGTCCGACTGTTGATTTTAGCTCCGGTCACGATCTCCCGGTTCGTGAGATCAAGCCCTGAGTGAGGCTTTGTGCTGACAGCCTGGTTGGGATTCTCTCTCCCCACCCCCTCTCTCTCCTCTCTCTCAAAGAAAAACAAAAAAACATACACCAAATTTCTGTAGCAGATTGGGGGGATTTTTGAGGGTCTCTCAACTCATGCCCAAGACTGTGGATTCTCACTGTTTCAGATCATGCCCATTGGCCCCAATGCCCACCCCTCACCTAGCCTTGCTTCTTTCCTTCTCACGCCTCCCACCACACCCAGTCCCTAAGGCCTGTGTATTCCCCTCCTCTCTATCTGTTGAATCACTTCCTTCTCTTGGTACTACCCCCAGTCCCAGTCCCATTATCTCTTACCAGGGCGACTTGGACAGCCTCTTGGACAGGGCTCCCTGATCCCAGCCATTGTCCTCACCAGAGCCGAAGTGGCATTTCTATTACGTGTGTCTGGCCGTGCCACTCCCCCATCTGAAACTCTCCATAGCTCCCCACTGCCGTCATGACAAAGTTGCCCTCGTGACTCTTCAACACCATCTCCAGGAGCCTTTATGATCCGTGTTCTGCCCCCCTTCCTCTACCATTACCCCCCCAAGCCCTCCCCCAGCACACCCTCCTTCCACCAGATGGAGCCACCAGAGACCGCTCACTGTGGGCCTCCCTCAAGGCCTTTGCATTGTTTCCTCTGCCTCACCCCTTTGCCTGGTTGTTTCTTCCTTGACTTCTAGCTTTGACGTCTCTTCCTCCAGGAAGCCTCCCTGACCTGCCATGCTGGCTCAGGCACCCTCCTTCATGTCACCAAGCCCTTGACCTCACTTCTCATCACACTGCATGGTAACTGTGTACTTCCTGGTTCCCTCACTAGATTGTGAGCTCCTCGGGGTCTGAGTGAGAATGCCCGGAGCATTGCCTGACATGCAGTCAGACTCGGAGTCTTGGTATTTACTTGGTAAACATTTGTTGAGCACTTATTAGGCATTGAACTAGATGCTGGGGACACGGATGGTCCAGACAGATAAGGTTTATCAGAGAAGGAGAAATGTTATGAAGAAAATAAACCAGATCAACGTGAGACAGTGACTAGGGGTGGAGTAGGGGGGTAAGCTAGAGGGCAACACTGTGTACGGGGGAGAATCTGGGAGGGCCTCTCTGAAGAGGTGATATTCCAGATGAGACCTCAGTGATGAAAATGACTGGGGGATGAGCATTCCAGGCAAGAGCGAAAGCCCCGAGGGGGAACCAAGCTTGCTGTGTTGAGGAACAGACAGGAGGGTATGGCCAAAGCACAGAAGGATGGGGAGAGAGTAGGTTATAAGCTTGGAGAGAGAGGCTGGGGGCAGAACATGTAGGGCTTTATAACAAATGTGGATTTTATTTGAAGTGAAATTTTATTTTATTTTATTTTTTTTTTTTTAATTTTTTTTCAACGTTTATTTATTTTTGGGACAGAGAGAGACAGAGCATGAACGGGCGAGGGGCAGAGAGAGAGGGAGACACAGAATCGGAAACAGGCTCCAGGCTCCGAGCCATCAGCCCAGAGCCCGACGCGGGGCTCGAACTCACGCGAGATCACGCGAGATCTCGCGAGATCGTGACCTGGCTGAAGTCGGACGCTTAACCGACTGCGCCACCCAGGCGCCCCTGAAGTGAAATTTTAAAAGCTACTGGAGGGTTTTAATCAGGGGAATTGGTCTCATACGCATTACTAACAGGTCTCCATGGCTGCTGGTGGGGATTGGCCTGTGGTGGTGAGTGGGGCAAGGATGAAGATAAGGAGGTGATTAAGAGGTAGAGATATGGCGGCCTGGGTCAGTCTGGTGGCTGAAGAAAATGACAAAATGAATGACTGGGTGGAGTGTAACGTAAAAAAAACAAAAGCAAAGAAACTCTACCCTTTTTCGGGGTGGGGGTGTTCCAGGCAGAGTCCAAATGTAGAGGAGTTGGGGGCTAAGAAATGGATGAAGTCTCTGAATGGCCTTCACCCCTGCAAAGGTACCAAGAAGTATCTGAGCTAGAGTCAGAGGTCTAAGGTACCCCTTACTTGGTTCATTGAATTGGCCAACTTTAAGGGGCATGATTCCTGCCAGAATCCATGTGACTGTCACTTCTAGAGTCATGCAGTGCACAACCTATGCAGCGATACATGTCCACCTTGGATATTCCCTAAGGCTCCTTCCTTACATATGTGTAGCCCTCAATACACTGTACTGTGTCTTTTTCTTGGGAGACCAATCTGCGAATGTGGTGTGTGTGTGTGTGTGTGTGTGTGTGTGTGTGTGTGTGTGTAAGAGTATGTTCAGGGGGGTGCCTGGGTGGCTCAGTCGGCTAAATATCTGATTCTTGATTTTGGCTCAGGTCATGATCTCACAGTTCGTGGGACTGAGCCCTGTATCACGCTCTGCAGTGTCAGCTCATGCTGTTCTCTCTCTCTCTCTCAAATAAGTGTTAAAAAAAAAAAAAGACTGTGTTCAGGAACACCCACTCTTTCCACCCAATATGCAGGAAAGAGAAAGGAGGGAGACAAGCAACATGAGGGGCCCCTGCTCTGCCCAGTAAATATCATTACTCTCACTTTAGAGACGAGGAAACTGACATTCAGAAGGTTAAGTGACTTGCCAACATTGAAGCGAATCCAGCTGGCATATCTCCCCAGCCCTCCCTTTCTCTATTTCCCTGCTGTCGCCCCAAGTGGCCCTTCCATCTCCACCCCCGTTCTGATCCCTGCTCACCTCTAGCAGGCTGAGGAGGATAAACTCATTCACTGAGAAGAGGGTCACTTGGAAGAGGGTCATGATGAGTAGCTGGACAGGGCTGACTTTGCCCAGAACCGCCCCAAAGGCCACACAGACAGAGCCCACGCAGAAGTCCGCATTGATGAGGCTGTGGGGAGATGGGTCAGGGGAGGGGCTGAGGCAGCAGCAAAAAGCTGCGCTCCAAGCCCTGGGTTTGAATTTAGACTTTGGTCATCTATGGATTTGGACTTGTGGCTTAACCTTGCTGAGCCTCCGTTTCATGATGTCGCAAGGGCACATAACATCCTAAAGGTACTCTAAGAATGAAAAAAAATAACAGGTGAAGGGTCCAGCAAGGCAACGGCACATACCAGAGGCCATGCCCTTCCTTCGTGACCCCATCTCAGCACCCCCTCCTTGCAGGCAACTTTGTGCTCAAGGCACCCAAGTCATCTGGCGGCTGTTGTTGAACATGCTGCATATTTGGAGCCGCGCCCTGCCCTCCGTCCTCTACCTGCCCTTCCAGAACCTCTTCTGACTGCCTCCTCTTTCAGGAAGCCTTCCTTGATTCCTCCACTCACATGTGGTCTCTGTCTCCAGACTCTTAGATCTCACTCTAAACACACCTCTTCTGTTAGTTACCAGGGCTCTGCTTGGGTTTGAGCTCTCGTGTCCTTACCCGAGAGAGAGGATCTGTGCCCAGGGAAGAGAGAGAGGGCTTCCTGCAGGACGTAGGGAGCTGGGGGCTGGATGGAGGGGGCAGGAAGGCCAACAGAGAGAACAGAAGCAGAGAAGCACCTAGGTCCTTCTTAAGTCTGGACCCTGAAAGCCTAGCCGGTCAGCAGAAGGCCGATGGAGAAGCAGACAGCCAGGTAGATGCTGTGCGGCCAAAGGAGACCCTGGTTCCATCCACGTGCCCCCTAACCCAGGCCTTCCTGGGCCGGGGCCAGTGGCAAAGCTGTCCTGGAGTGTGAGGCAGAGTCAGGGGAGTTGTTAATAGGGGTGGGGGTAGGGACGGTAGAGGCTAGACCCGCAAGCCATTCGCAGCCAGAGGAAGTGCCCCTGCCCCACGCTCAGGTGTGTGTGTGTGTGAGCATCAGGAGGTGAGAAGTAAGAGACCAGCTGACTGCAGGGCCAGGGAGTGGAATGGGGGCCATTCTGTCAGGTCCCTCCCAAGACAGAGGATGTTCACTGGAGCGTCTGCTTCACTACGAGCCTTGTTCACGGCTGTGTCCCCAGGGCCTCACATAGGGCCCGGCTGAATGAATCATGACAGTTACTAAGTGCCAGGCACAGAAATAGCTGCCTGGTACAGCATATGTCCTCCTGTGCCACACAGGTACTGTTATTGGCCACATCATATAGATGAAACATGGAGGCTTAGAGAGGCCGAGTTATTTGCTGATGTTCCCACAACTGCAGCCAGAAGACCCATCTGACGTTGGGCCTCCGGCTGCCGGGAGATGGAAGTTCGGATGTCACTTCTTAGGACGGCCCACGGAGTTCTGGGCAGAGCCTGGAGGGGAGCCATGACCCTAGAGTGACAGGTGGGACTCTTCAAGTAGGCACAGGAGCCAGGAGGAGGGTCTAGGGACAACATGAGCATCCAGTCCTGAGCACCAAAAATGGGCTCCAGCTCAGTTGCTGAAAATCAATCCCCTGAAAGCCAATTTGCCGACACTCAATTTGTCAAGTGACCAACTCACCCAATCACTGGTTCACCCAAAACTTGCCGACTCGCGAAGTCCATAATAATTCTCTTTGGAGATTTTTAAAAAGTTGTATACTTTTGTTTTTCATTCAGCCATAGCTCTTTGGCTGTGGTGGCCAATGAAATATATTACAGGTGTTTTCATACTTTGGATCTAGGGCTTTGGGAGTGAGACTTTCTTGTCAAAGATTTTATACAAAAGACTAATTTCTTGGCTCCGACCATGTTCTATCTAGTCAACTATTTTTCCAGTTTCTCTAAAGTCGTGGATTCATTAACTGGCTTCAGTGAATTAATCATCTTGCAAGTATTTGGCATGTTTTAAGTTTCAGACACCTGGCCTATGATCCCCGGTTGGTGCCCTATATGTGACAGCAGGGGCTTGCACGTTAAACGTGGTTTTATGGCCGTTTGCCTCTGAACCCTTTCTGTGGATTTGGCCTTCCCGCGGGCTGACGAATGTTCTTTTGCATACCCGCCCTCTCGCCCTGTGATCCCCGCCCCCGGGCCAGCCCCTCACCCCGGGCCCCGCCTCCGGGCCCGCCCCCTTTCCTAGGGCCCCGCCCCTCGTCCCCGGGGCCCGCCCCCATCCCTGCAGAGCCCGCCCCGGCCCCGCCCCTTGCCCTCCGGGCCCGCCCCGCGCTCACTTCTCCACGCCCAAGCGGATGTAGCCTTCCTTGTAGGAGTGGAACCAGCCCTGCATGAGCAGCGCCCACTGGATGCCAAAGGCCGCCAGCAGGAAATTGAAGCCCACCGAGCTGTAACCGTAGCGCTGCAGGAAGGTCATGAGGAAGCCGAAGCCCACGAAGATCATCACGTGCACGTCCTGGAAGCCTGCGGGGAGAGTGCAGCCGGGGGGCTCGGTCGCTTAGCCCGCCCTAGCCCTGGGTCTGGGCCAGCAAAGCCCCACGCAGAACCTGTGTCTTCCGGGCCACTGGCCACCCAGTAGCCTTCCAAGCCCCCTCCTCCCATGTCTGCATCCGGATCCTGGGGCCAGGCGCAGTAATGAATGACTTTCCTGTGCATACAACAGCCGCTAACCCCCCCCCACCCCCCCCATCTTGTCCTAAGAACCTCTGGAGGGGGCTGGGCTGGGGGGAAACCAGGGTGAGCCTCCCACTTGAGACCACTCGTTCTAAGGCCAAGGAAGGCCTGGGTGTCCCCTCAGGAGATGGCAGCTTCCTGTTTCCATCCACACCCTGGGTGGAGGTGGGCAGCTGGGCATTTGAAATGGGGGCCAGGCTGTGGATTACACGTAGAATCTAGGGTCCAGAATCCAGACTTTCTGCGCTCTGCCCCCTCAACTGCATCACTTTAGTACGGAGAAGTTAGTCTCATCTTGACTGGTGAAGCACATGAGTTGATCACTCCCGTGAAGGTCACATCCCACCTCCACCTCCAGCAAGTACCCTTTCCTGAATCACTGAGACCTGAATTTGGACCCGTTTCCTCCATCTGGTAGACAGATGACTCTGGAGAGTCAGGTAACACACTTGGGTCTCAGCGCCTTCTGGAATGCTTAGTCACAAATGCTGCAGAGATTAAATGCGGATATGTATGTAAAGTACCTAACAGTGTCGGTCCCATAATAGGTGCTCAAAATGGACAAGTGTCATTATTTATTGTTACTTAGGCATAGGCTAATTCTGAGTTCTGAACCAACTCTTTCATCAGCTCACAGTGTGGTCCTGACAAGCCACTTCCCTTCAGCCTCAGTTTCCTCCATAAAACCAAAGGATGGATTAGAATGATCTTAACTGTCCTTCCAGGGCTAACGTTGCCCGATTCTAGATTCCCAGAAAAGGACAGAGGGGAAGCAAAGATAGTCACAAAAAATAAGACGCTAAAAGGAATTATAGGTGTCACAGAACACAAGAGGAGCCAGGCTGAAGGGTTCCTGGTGGCCAAATCGGGCAGTTTGAGCATCAAAATAATTAGGTACTGGAATGAATTAAAACCATGACAAAAACAGTAACTCAAAGTCGGAAGTAAATGAGATCGTGAGGAGGGCTCTTGCTTGTACCAGAACGCCGAGGGCCAGACGGTTAAATGTAGAATGAGTGCTGAAGTCGGAAAATCGTGATTTTCACAGTAAAGATTCCATCAGTGGGTGCTAAATCCAGGGAGAAATTTTGATGAAGAGCAGAACATTTGCATTGTCTTCAAGAGTCTCCCCATGGACTGCTTACAAGTTACAAGGTAGAAAAAGAAGACAACCAAACAAAACCCAGTAATTATGAAGTGGAGAAATGGGGCAAGGTCTTCACTGAATGATCAAAATTAACATCGCCAATAAGGGACAGATGGATAGCACACGCCTTCAGATGTGACACCCTGAAGGAGACACATCACCGGTATGGTATTCCAGCCCAGAAGGCATAATCCCATTCTACTCGTGAGGAAGCATCAGACAAACAGAAAATGAGTAACATGCTGTTAGAAACGGGGGTGAGGCTGGAGTCCTGAGCAATATCAATGTCATAAAAGACAAAGAAAGGCCGCAGAAATGTTCCAGGTTAAAAAAGGATAAAGAGAAATAGGTCTACTGCATTCAATACCTAACTCAGGACTGGATCCTGGATTTGCCTGGCGGGGGCAGGGGGGCAGGCAGTGGGGGGAGGGGGGGGCGAGTGGGAGGAGAGCTATAGAGGTTGTTATTGACAAAGTTAGAGACTAATTAGAAAATTAGATTGATAAAATTCGATAGAAACTGAATATTAAGGTATTGCACAATGTACATTTATGAAATTGATTACTGTGGTTGCAGAGAATACCCCCATTCTCGGGAAACATCCCGGAATCTTTAGGGTGACAGGGCCATGATGTGTCTGACCCACCCTCAGAAGATTCGGAGAAGAAGAGTGTATGTGTTTGCGTCTCTGTGCAGAGAGGGAGAGAAGGAGCAGGGAGCTGAATCGGAGTTAAAAGTATACAGTGTTCTTTGTGCTGTTTCTGTTTTAGCAACATTTTATAAATTGAAATTATTCCCAAGTAAAACGTTTAAAAAAAAGGCGGTGGGGGGGACCTGCAGGCCCCACTGGCCGGCCCCCTTCATTCCTTCCTCATTCCTCCCCCCTCCCCCCACACGTCAGCTGCACCTGCCTCCGTGTTCCTCAGTCCTATTCCGGGGTCTCTGCCTGTGTCCTTCCCTCCCCCTGGGATGCTGTTCCCACAAAAAGGCCAGAATCTCTTCCTGCAGATCTCAACGAAATGTTGCCTCATCACAGAGGCTTTCCAGACCACCCGGTTTGAAGTGGGTTCTCTCCCTCTTCTTTCCTTTCTGGTTCTTATTACAGTTTGCAGAACGGTGTGTTTGTCTAGCCCACTCGACTGTAAACCTCTCGGTAGGTTTTGTTCACCCTGCTGGTCCCCAGTACCTCTGACCGTGTCTGGGGAGCCCCCCCCCCCCCCCGCAGGCCTTCCTGTGGCCCAGGCCATGGCCACAGCCCCCTTGGCTAGCGGCTGAGGGAGGAGGCCCTGCACGCCCGCAGGGCAGGCCCGGGGCAGGGGGCGTGCAAGCTGATGTAAGAGAGCTGTGGGTCTCACCCCAGCATGGCCCTCTGAGCTCCTGCCTGGAGACCTGTGCGAATTTGCGCGAACAAACAGCAGCTTGGTGTCGGTTTCACGATGTGTGCAGCTGATTGCGTGTATTATCGCATTTCATGGTTTATCACGTTTCCAACTGTCGTGGGGGAATCTGAGCTAATGCGCGTGAAGTGCCATACGTAGCATTATGGTTATTCTTGGGGAGAACGGATGGGTGGCAGACTGGAGGAGAGGTGTGAAAGAGGGAGGGGACACTCACAGACCTCAGTTCCAGCAGCAGCCGGGGAGGGGAGCTGGCAGGAGGGCAGGGCTTCTGCTGCAAGACACAGGGGATCGGAGGCAGTTGTGGAGTGGGAGGGAGGGGCTGGGTCTGGTGTCCTTGGAGTTGAAGATGACCACGGGGATGTGGGGGGGGGGGGGCGGTGGTGGATCGTGAGGGTCGACAGGGCAGGTGGGAGGAACGGAGCCTGGCTGTGCTGTGCGGGGTAGAGCGGGGATGTGAGACTGGGCAGGCCCGCAGATGGAGATGTGAGTCAGAATGTGGGCACGATGACGGGGAGACAGAAGCTGAGAACTGGCCTGCCTTTGAGGCTAGCAGACGGGACAGGGAAGGCGCTGGCGGGGGTGGTGGGAGGAATCCCTGGGAAGAGGCAGCGTCACAGAGGGTGGGGGCCTTTTCAGAAGAGGCAGTTTGGTGGCAGAAAGGAACCCTGTGGGCAGGGACAGGGGGTGGGGTATGGGGGGGCCCTCCTGGGGGGTACTGCAATTTCGGGGCTGCCTTCATTCTCCCTGAGGCCCTCCCCTCTCCGTGCATCATCCCTGCCTGCCCCCTCTCGCCAGTTCTCTGTCCTCTGTGACTCCTCCGGTGTCCCAACCTCTCTCTTCGACCTTCTCTTTCTCGGTGTCTCTTTCTTCTCCCCCCACCTCAGGCACACGGATGCCACCTTCTCCTCTCCTTGGGCACCTCCGCATTCATTCTCTCGCTCCCTTTCTCTTTATCTCCCAAACTGGTCCTAATTTAGAATCCAGACATAAAACAGTTGAATAGTTTACGTTTCATAAAGTTTGGTGCTAGTTCCTAAAACGCTTTTACCAGTAATGGTTTGAAAGTCCCAATCGTGTGACCTTCAGGAAGGACATAATCCCTCTGATCTGCAGTTTCTTTTTCTGTAAAGTGGGGGGGGGGGGGGGAGGGGGGAGGGTAATACAGGGGCTCAGGTGGTGTTCACCCCAGAGGTTTACGGTGCACATTTAATGACTTCATCCAATCCTGGGGCACAGGCCTGGCTCTTTAGCAACTGATGGGTAATATCAGCTACAATTTCCCTTTGTCTCCTTCAAGATTGTCCAGCTGTTTTGCACTGAGTTGGCAACTTGCTGTGGGACAGTGGAAGTTGGAGAGATGCCCGCCCTTCCCCCCTCTTTCCCCAGCATGGGGCGACGCAAGCAGTCTCGCTGGCCCAGAGTCTGGTCTCTCAGCGGAAGACTCCCGCTGGCGTGCCAGCCACAAGAGCTGCCACAAGGGGGCAGCAGTACCCCACTCTCCCCTTCACCCCCCTCCTAGCCCGCTCTCCCTCACCCCCAGGATGGGGGGGGGGCCGGGCGCCCCCGGGGGGGGGGGGGCCTAGTCCCTGAAATCTCTGAAATCTGAGGCCAGAGTTTCCCTCGCCCTGGGCCTCAGCGGCTTCTTCCGCTCTGCTGCACCAGCACAGAAAGGGTGGTGCCCCGCCTGGTGCAACAACCCGGGGCTGCCCTTTTCCCATTCATTGTAGGCCAGTCTGGCCCAGACTTTTCTTTGAGACCTCCTGGCCAGTCCCTCACTTGCCCAAGTCTCCGTGCCCACCTCCCTGACACCTCAGAGCCGACCACAGAACCACCCCGTCACTGCACGGTTTCCTGGCAATGGGGCCGAGAGGCCCCGGGGAAAGCAGCTGGGCTGCTGGTGGGAGGGCTCAGCTGGTCCCTGCCTGGGTCACGGACGCCACCCCGAGAGTGTTGGGCAAATGTCTACCGTCCACTCCCTGCACCACAAGAGGGACAGAAATGCCCTGCCTGACACAGCGTGTGAAAAGCACTCGTAAGTGGGGAGAGAACAGAGGAATTTAAATGCTCTAATAGTTGAAATTATTCCTTGGCCAAATCTCTGAACATGTGTCCTGCTCCCCCTTCAGTCTTCCCGGGACGCTTCAGGAACCCAGGCTCTGATGGCTCCGGGGGCCTAACCTCCCCCAGACCCTGCCAACGGCCTCTCGGGCCCCAGAGCACCAGCCCACGGGGAAGTTTCGTGTTCGGCAGCAGGTGCCTGTAGCGCTGGCCTCCGAGGGCACTGCTGGGGCAAGTCTCCAGCTGGCTCTGTGCCTGCGGCCTGCCGAGGGGCCTGTGTGTGGGGAGCAGCCCTTGGGCCCTCCTGAGCCCCAGCCCGAGCCGGCTGGATCTGGACTGCACTGGAAACCCGAGATGCCCAGCAGGCTCCACTAATCCCCTGGGCCTGAATGAGGCCCATTATGTTGACAGCTTGGAGCCAACAGCCCAGAAGGTACCACAAGGGTGTGCCCTCACCCTCTGCCCCTGGGAACTGCCACACTGGGGTCCCACCTGAACCAGGAGGCCACGTGCCCTCTAACTCCGAACCACGGCCACCGTGACCCAGTGGAGCTGAGAAGGGCTGGGGAGGGGGAAAAGGGAAAGGCGAACCTGAAGGAAGGGGAGTGGTCCAGGAGCACGGGCCTGGATGTCCAGGGCTCCTGCCCTGGCCCTCTGGTTTCCTAGTCACCCCCTCTCTGGCCTTAGTCTCCTTGTCTGTAACATGGGAGTCCCAACAGCGCCTTCCTGGCAGGGTTGGGGGGGGGGGCAAGTCAAAGGAGGGAACGCACGTCTGGTGGCTTGAGCTGTTGTGACTGGAGTCCGGAGGCCGGCCATCTCTCCCTCTACTCCTCTCCTCTCTGTCACTGCCTGTTGATGGCCAAGGGGAACTAGCAGGAGAAACTCAAGCCCTCCTTGGTGGCTGGGGCTGTCTCATCCCCCTTAGCAGCTTCCCTCCTACCCTTTCACAAACCCTACCGCTGGGCCACTCTGCACCACTCACCTGCTCCTGGCGTAGCTGCCCTGCCTCACCCCTCCTCACCATCCCACCACCTTCCAGGAAGCTGTCTCAGATCTCTTCTGCCCAGAGAGCCTGACATCACTGAGGACAAGGCACTGGGGTGCCCTCCATGAGTCTGGGAGCCCTTCGGGGTCAGAAAGCAAGGATGTGCAACTTGTTCATCCACAACGGCCTTGAGTCTTGGTCTGTTGGGATGGTTGTGGTTTACGTCTCTGGTCTGGTGAATTACTATGAGCACAACCTCTCCACTCCCTCACTCTCATAAGTGTCACTAGTTGACAAATTACGTGGCCACCCTATGGATAAATGGTTGTTGGGTGAATTGATGACGGTGGGGCATGGAAGGTGGGTGTGGATGGAGTGGGGATAGGAGCTGGGGAGATGTGAGGACCGCAACCCTCTCTGGGGAGGCTCCGTAGCTCCTATTTTAGGGCTTTGAGACCTTCCACTGTCTGGACCCCTCAAGGACCTATGAATGCCCATGGGAGAACTTGTCCCCTGTGCTTTGCTGAAGGGTTGGTTATGGCCGAGAGATAAGCAAGAGCCAGAGTGAAGTAGAACAGGCAAAGGAGGATCTCAAGCTGTCCTGCCTCTCCGTTTGCCAGATCTGTCCAAGGAGAGTAAAGGTGGGCAGTGAAGAGTGGATTTGGAGTCTTAATTCTAAGGCCACAGCTGTCATGGTCTCTTAAGATACAACTCTGAGTGGAGCCCAGTAGAGGCTGTGGTTTCGACCAGCACAGGGCACACTCCTCTTCCATAACCTCCCTTCTGCTAAGCGCCGTATTTCTATTAATGTAACCTGTGACGGCATTCGCTTTCTGGCAGCCATTTAATATGGCCGGCTCCTACTGAGTTGGCACCCCCGCCCCCCTACTCTTGTCTTTTTTCATGCAGGCTGTCATCCTCAGTGTATGCAGTTATTTATTTGGAGCTAAGTGAAATGTTATTTCTGGAGGCAAAGACTCCCATCGCTGAGGGTTTTCAAGCCATGGAGGGAACGCCAGCCGGCCTAGGTGGCTGTTGCGGGTGAGCTTTATGGTCCCCGTGGAAACTAACAGTCCGTGACTCTGTGCGCACCAACCGTTGGGATGGTTGTCATTTGGTGTCCAAAATCAGAAAACGCAAGGGCATGGGAAGAGCCTCGGGCTGAGGGGTCTGGAGGTTGGACCAACCTGAGTGACCTTGGACCAGTTCTTCCAGCTCCTGAGTCCTAGGGCATCTGTGTTTTGTCCACCTCCAGTAACTGCTTCATTAGGAAGTGCGGGTTCCATGCCCAGCCCAGCACTGTGCCAGAACTTCCTGTGCCCTGTCTCACCCCAGCTTCACCCCACGCCTGCACGCGAGGTGCTATTATTATCCCCCGCTGGACAGATGTGGCTGGACAGATGTGACAGAGTTTCAGGGAGGTTGATGTTTTCCTAAGGCTTATCCCCCTGGTTAATGGCAGAACCATGATAGGAGCGAGGTCTGGTGATTCCAAGGGCACGCCCTTAACCCCGGCACTGCAGATACCAGAGAATGAGGGCTGTTCTTTCTTCCCTTCCAGGCCAGATGAGGGTTAGGTGGCTGGGTCCCATATGCTTCTCCCCATAGCGGGACTGGCAAGTCAGTGAGCCATCCCTGCAGCCCTTGACATCGGACCTGCCTCCTTAAGTGGCCAGTACGGGCACAGCTGGACAAGGGAGCCAGGGTCACCCCCTGGTTGGTGACTGAGATGGGACTTGGGTCTTTCAAGGACAAGTAAGGCTCTCTGATGGGGAGGTTGGGGGCCTCTGATGGCACCTGGAGTGAGCTCACCCTGGCGAGCTTTCCCTGTCGCTTCAACACAGGGAAGAGTTGGTGCACATGTGGCCATTTGTCAAGCGTGCCCTCCAGGGGCTGGCAGGTGCCGCGTGGGGAGGCTGCGTGGGGAGGGCCAGCGGGCTGCGGGCAGCTTCTCCTCCTCTAGGACCCCTGCCCCCTGTTCCCGAGCAGCAGGCTGCACAGGTGCGGCAGGCAGGGCTCTGAGCAGGGTGGGGGACCTGCCCGTCCGCCTCTGGGGGGCCTGCGGGGTGGCCGGACTTACTCGGGTAGCGGTAGTAGAATTCGTTCTCCATGTCGCTGGTGGTGTTCTCATCCCCCTGACTGCCGATCCAGTGGGGGTCGGCATCGAGGTCGTAGCGCACGAACACGCCGAAGAGGACCACCAGGGCCACCTGCAGGAGCAGGCAGGTGACCGGCAGCCGCCAGCGCAGATTGGTGTTCCAGATCATGCTGCAGGGGGCGCCTGGCCGGGAGGGCAGCGGGCAGTTCGGCCGTCGGGAGGCGGAGGGAGAGGCTTATAAGACCCGGGCAGGGGCGGGGCGGCCGCGTGGGGTGGCGGAGCAGCTGACCCGGGTGCCGCCCGCGCGCTCGCCCAAGCGGCAAGGGGAGCCTCGGGCTCGGGGCTCGCCTGCCCCCGGGAGCCCCCGCAGCTCCCGGCGGCGTCGGGACCGGGGGCACAGCGGCAGGGGGCGGGGGCGGGGGGCAGGGGCCCAGGGGCCCAGGAGCCCCGACCTCTGCGCATCCCATCGGTACCGCGCAGCGTGCCTTTCCCCTTTTGGTCCTGGGACTCGAGACAGAAAAAGCCGGATTATCTGCCTCCCCCGCCCCCAAGAGAAACAGAGAGGAATTCCCAGATAGTGATCGTGATCACCGCCATCACCACCGTTGTTTTTTTTTCCTGGTCACAGAAGTCATGTAGGGTCCATGAAAAACCAGGAAAGTCTGAGAACTGGCCTACACCACAGAGGCCTGAAGAGCCGTCACAACTCAGTGCTGAGCGTGTGGTACCACGGAAGGTATCCTGGAACAGAGAGAGGACGTTAATGGGAAAAATGGGGAAATCCTCAGAGAGTCTGAAGTTTAGTTGATAGCATTGGGCCCATGTGGGTTTCGTGGTTGTGACGGATGTACTGTGGGTAGTTAAGACGTTGGCAGGGGAAACTGCGTTCGTGGTATAGGGGAACTCTGTACTATCTTTGCAGCTTTTCTGTAAAGCTAAAATTATTCCCGAAAAAAAAAAAGCGGGGGGCATGGGGCGCCTGGGTGGCTCTGTTGGTTAGGAGTCAGACTTTGGCTTCGGGTCATGATCTCAAAGTTTGTGCATCCGAGCCCCGCGTTGGGCTCTGTGCTGACAGCTCAGATTCTGTGTCTCCCTCTCTCTCTGCTCCTCCTCTGCTCGCGCTCTGTCTCTCTCTCAAAAATAGGTAAACTTAAAACAATTTTTTAATAAAAAAAAGGAAAAAAGGGTATTAAGAAAAAATATGTAAAAGATGATCAGAACAGCTAAGTTTTTCACAAGTTCGTTAAGCTTGATCGGGAATGGTCTGTTGGTCAATGTGTGTGATCTTGACATGAGTAAACCATAGAATTTAAGTCAAACCTATGCTTAGTCCATACTTTGTCAAAATCAATGTGATTTTCTAATTTTTCTTTAAAAAGGTAACACAAGTATACTGTAGAGATTTTAGAAAATACGGAAAGCACATGGGGCGCCTGGGTGGGTCAATCGGTTGAGCGCGTGACTTCAGCTCAGGTCATGATCTCACGGCTCGTGAGTTGGAGCCCTGCATCGGGCTCTGTGCTGATGGCTCAGAGCCTGGAGCCTGCTTCAGATTCTGTGTCTCCCTCTCTCTTCACCCCTCACCCACTCACGCTTTGCCTCTGTCTCTCAAAAATAAATAAATATTAACAAAATTCAAAAAAAAGTACAGAAAACACAAAGAAAAAAACAAGAAAGCCACCTGTAATTCCTCCACTAGAGGCAGCACCAATATGAGAGAAAGAGGGAGAGATTCATACTGTAATATTGACATATAGCTGCTTTATTCACTTAATATTTTGTAAACATCTTCTCATATCCTTGTTATTTGACATCTTTCTTTTTTTTTTAACGTTTATTTATTTTTGAAAGAGAGAGAGAGAGAGCATAAGCAGGAGAGGGGCGGAGAGAGAGGGAGATACAGAATCTGAAGTAGGCTCCAGGCTCTGAGCTGTCAGCACGGAGCCTGACGTGGGACTCGAACTCACGAACGGTGAGATCATGACCTGATTCGAAGGTGGATGCTCAACCGACTGAGCCACCCAGGCGCCCCTAAACCTTTTAGATGTGCTCTAATTCTCAGTGGAACCCTTGCAAGGTAGATAACGGAGCTCCATCCTACAGATGAAACTGGGTTGAGATTCAAACTCGGGGCTGTCCTATGTCACCACTCCATGCTGCTTGCCTCCTCTGGGCAGGGCAGAAGGAGGCTTTGGTTGCAGATACGTGCACCCACTGCTGCAGAGAAAGACGTCTAAGTGCACAGCAAAGGAAGACCGGAGGGCAGGAGGCAAGGGCTGGGGAAGTTTGGAGATGAAGTCGGTGGGGGCACAAGTTTCCTCTGGAGTCACCCATTTTCTGGGGCGGGGGGCCATGAGCTCCTGTAAGCCAGGGATATGTCTTACGTACAACCCTTTTCCCTTCCCACAGCGCAGTGAGGATGCAGAGGAAGAAGGATGAAAGAAGGGGAGAAGAATATTCTTTGAGTACCAGCTGTGTTCCAGGCACTGTTCTAGGTGCTGGGAGGTCAATCGTTGTCCACATGGAAGTTGCTGGGGGGAGGGGCTGCCTGACAAAAGCAAACCAATAGAGAAGTACACGGCAGGTGTGAGGGTGACAGGTGCGTGCAGGAAAAGAAAACGGAGAGTGGGAGCGAGAGGGCTGGGAGCGTGATGTAAACAAAGTGGCCTGGGAAGGTCACATTGCGGGGGAGGGAGGGAGAGAGAAGGGACAGAGAGAGGACGGGAAAGGGGGAGAAAGGGAAGGAGGGAGGAAGGAAGATAGAGAAAGCAAGAGAAGATTCTTCCGCAGGCTCTAGTCCCACCTGGCCCCTGACCTGTAGGCCCCTGACCTGCAGGCATGACCCCTCAGCAGCACTTTGATGCGGCCGCACTTTCCAGAGCACCTGCCCCCTTGGTCTTGGTGGTGGACTGAGCTCTCAGTTTCCCCCGAATGGCCAGGAGTTTTATTGCTGGTGCCCCTGGCCGGCGGGGGTGGGCGTGGGGGGGGGGTGTGTGGAATGGCTCTCAGAAACCTAGGAAAAAAAAAAATCTCCTCCCAGAACATTTTCTCTCCAGCTACCAAGATAAGGCCAGGCCAGCAGGCTGCCCCACCTCGGATGAGGCTGGTTCTCTGCAGAGTGTCTATGCTCCCTGGGTGATGGGGGCACTGCGGCTGGGGCGGAAAGACAGCAGCTCTGTCCTCCGGGCCCCTTTCCACTTCCTCCTATCCTCAGTCTCCACTTCATTCATTCATTCACTGACCTTTCTTCCTAGCACTGGCCTCACAGTATCTGTTCCTAGGCCAGAATGTCAATCCCCAGGGGCAAGGGCCCCTAGAAGACAGCCTGGCTCCAAGACGGTTGCTCATTAATGAGTTTTTGAATGAGTGAATGAATGAATGAGCTTAATTTATTCAGCAATCAAGCATGTACAGAGCACCTACTGCATACACAGCTCAGCATCAGGTGCAAATAGCCTCACAAAGACACCCCCTAGTTTGTACTATGCGAGAGGAGGCACGAGGTGACTTGCCCCGGTAGTTAAAGCAGAATCAAGGACATTCCCGTGTAGTTGAGGAGAGCCTGGTGGGCACTGCAGTGATCAGGGTGGGCTTCATGGAATAGGCAGACCGGTCTAGGATTTGCAGAGTGCACAGGAGGTAGACCTTTCCTTCTCTGACCTCTGGCTTTTCTTCTCTCGCCTGCCCCCCATCCAGATGATTCCAGGCCACATCCCCATCCTGACCTGGTACTTCCTGTGACCACCAACAGGCTGGAATTCTGGGCTCATCCCGAGACCAGGGTTCAAGAAACTGGCTGCTCAGGTCTGTCGGGCCGGAAAGGGGTTTGCCAGAGAAGCTAGCCACTTCCTCCTAAAATGTGGGTGACCTGACCAGTGGGGATGACAGATGGGGATGACAAATTGGGATGGTTCCCTCCCCAGCTGGAGAGGCAGGGCGTAGCAGCTACATGGGCTGGCAGGGCTGGAGGCGGGGTGGGTGGTGGTGGTGTGGTTTGGGGCAGAGGTGATTCAGATTGTCCTGTTTGGGGTCAGGGTGTCCCTGTTCCAGGCACGGTGGCCTCTGCTGTCCCTGCACAGGAGAGGGAGCTATGCAGAGACAGTCACTGTCATTGCCCTTCCCTGTGCCCATCCCTCTGGGCAGATGGTCACAGCACCTTTGGCAGCTTTGGCCTCGGTCCCACGTCCAGCCTGAGGTTGCGGCAAGGGCACCAGCAGCCCAGGACTCATGAGTTCTTGGGGCCGGTCCCAGTCCCACAGATTCGCTGGTGCACACGGCCCGTCCGGGCCTTGTTGGCTCCGTCTGCAAATGGGTGCCTCCGTGTCTGTCCTGCTCTCCGCTCCCACCTGCTCTCATGCTCACAGCACAGCACCCGGGTGCTTAGCGCCTCGGCCCAGAAGTTCAAAGGGGACGGGTCCTGAGAGCTGCCACCTGGGTGTACTTGGGCAAGCGGCTTCACCACTCTGTGACTCCATTCTCCCACCCACACAGTGGTGTGCCAGCAGCCTCCCAGGGTGGTTAGGTCTGAATGACTCTAAGGCTTTCACACGATGCTTTTCACACAGTGTGGCAGGTGCTCTCCGATGCCATGGGAAATGAATGGGAAAGTCCTTTGCGAGTCACAGGGTCATAAATATCACCAGGGGTGGCTTCTTGGATGGCGGATGATGGCATTGTTCTTTGGTGCTCTTTGAAAAGCCTGCCCCCCTCCCCCGCCCCCCGCCCACCCCCGAGAGCGAGCACCATGCCCTCCCCGGAATCACGGGGCTCTGGGAGCGCGGTTTGGAGCCCCGGGAAGCAGTTCTGGCCACTCATCCTCTTTCTTCATTCCCTTAGAGCCTCAGACTGTACCACCACCCCACGCCCATGGGGAGGTCTCCCGTGTGGCCAGCCTGCCGGGAAGGGACAGGATGCAGGCCTTTCTGCAAAGTTCTCTCCTCTGTGACCTCTTGTGGGATCGAAAGTAAGGCCACCAATAGTGGGAAACTAGACATCTCACTCACTCGGCCTGGAGGGCTGCTCCGACAAGGACACAGCATGTCGTCCGTGCTACGCCTGCTAAAAACACTTACCGTCAATTTAATCACGTGGAAACAGCAGACAGACCCAAATCGAGGGACGTCCTACAAGACGACTGGCCTGGGTTCTTCTTCTTCTTTTTTTTTTTTTTTTTTTAATATTTATTTATTTGTGAGAGAGAATCAGAGCATGAGCAGGGAGGGGGAGCAGAGAGAGAGGGAGACACAGAATCCGGGAGCAGGCTTCAGGCTGTGAGCTGTGAGCACAGAGCCCGACGCGGGGCTTGAACCCACGAACCGTGAGATCTTGACCTGAGCTGTAGTGTGCACGTATGCGTACAGAGAGAGGGGGCCAAAGTGGTGGATCCAGGTGAAGGGCACATGCGTGTGCATTGTACTAATTCTTGTAACTTTTCTGTAGGCTTGCAAATTTGTAAACAAGAAGTTTGGTGGAAAGCCCTGCGGGGCTGTCATTGGAAGTCTCCAGTGTGCCTCCCCAAGGCCTGGGGCGCAAGCCCGGAGTCATAGGCTCAAGGGGAGTCTCCCACACACCCTCTGCCTGATTACAGTTCACACTCCGCATGCCCCATGGGGCCCTCTGTGTTCCCCACGGTCTAGAGGCCAGCACATATGTATTCAGCACCCACCCCCTGCCAGCACCCACTCCCTCCCTCCCTAGACGAGGCGTGGACACCTGAAGATGGGGTCCCTGTGTTTCCAGTGCACACGGTTCATGGGAGTCAGCTCGCATCACTGCAGAGTCTGTTGTGGCTACAGGACCCAAAGACTCACAGCCAGATTGCAGGGGTCCAGGGCAAGGTGGAAGCAGACGTCACGGCGGCAGCTCTGTGAACTGGGAGCTCCGGGTGTTACAGTGTCACCTCCTCACAGTGGCTGACCACGCGGGAGGGATGTTCTGCTCGTGTGTTTGTCTGATGCTGGTGCCGATAGCACCCTCCGCTCCTAGTTGAAACAACTGGAGATGTCTCCAGATGTTGCCAGACAATGGGGCGGAGCACCTAACGCGCTGAAAAGGCAGCTCTTGGCCCAGCCCTGCTCCTGGCCAGAGCGCCGTGCCCCTGCTCCGGAGGTGAGCAGGTGGCTAAGCCCTGCGTGAGCCCTCTACTACCTCTGCAGGTTCCTCCTGCGGAGCAGGGCTGGGGGTGGGAGGGCTGGATGTGGCTTCTGTCCTCCCGCTGCCCTTGCCTCCGCAGCTGCGCTGGCTGCTCTCCGTGGGGAGTCCAGTGCGTGACAGCCCCACCGGGACAGACGAGACGGACAGAGACAGGCCGAGCCCTGTTCATCACCCTCGGCCTCCTGGGGGAGGTCTCCCAGGCCGGCGCCCCAGGGGCCCCAACGTGCAATGTGCTTTGAGGAGTGCCAGTGGCCTCAGGGTTCCTGGCCAGGCCTGGCCTTCCAGACAGTGAGACGAAGGGAGAGATCTTGCACGGGGTCGACCCCTCCGTCCCCACGGGGGCGGCTGGAGTTCTCTCTGCGGCCTAAATGGAGGTACTGCTCTCCAGACAATTTTAAATAGTCCCCGAGTCCTGGGACAGCCAGGCCTCTGGGAATTTGCCATTGGCACTAAAGTGCGGCCAGAATGCAGTGGTGTGGCCAAACCGGAGTGCTGACCTGGACCCCGGGCTTCCCCTAAACCAGCCGCTGAAATGTCAACACTCTTCTAATGGGGACCCTCCAGAACCTCCTCTCCACTCCCCCCACCCCCTCCACCCCCCCCCCCCCACCCTTTGCTGCTACCCTGATGGTTAGATATTTTGACCACCTCCTCTTTGCTCACTTTATCATCCAACACACATTTATTGCAAACCTATCATGAGCCAGGTCCTATGCTGGGTGCTGCTCTTGATGTTTTCCTGAGCCCCCAGGGGAGAGAGACATCCGCATGCCTTAATATAGTATGGCAGGTGCAAAGACAGAGGCCTGTAGAGAAAAGACAGAGGCCTATAGAGAGCCTCCTGGGGGCACCATTGGAGGTGGGAAGTGTCTGTGGTGGAGTCTCAGAGGAGTTATACATACTGGGTCTTGAAGGATGAATGGAGGTTCATAGAAAGACAAGGGAAGGGAATTCTAGGAAAAGGGACCAGCATGTGCAAAAGCACAGAGGTCATCCATAGGACGTGGAGAGAAAATATTAGAACTTGTATTTATATTCCTTTTTAGTCTCATACTTCTATTTTATAGACATTTAATGGTGGGCCTAACATATTATATATTTATGGTTTATTTTTAATACACATTCTGAGGTGTACATCCCCACATTTTTTACTGATGCATAAGCCAAATTGTTGCCAAGCCTGGTTTAGGACAGGTTGTCTTTGGACATGTAAATGTCCAAGAGGCAATATCTATTCTTGGAGCTAGACATGGGTGTGGGTCAGGGAGATAGCCTTGGGTGCTGGGTGGGGAGGAAGAGGGAAAGGTTTAGACTGAGTGGAACAGAGCGGGTGGAGGAGGAAACCAGTGGTTCTTAGCCTGGCTGCTCTTTGAATCACCTAAGGAGCTTTTAAAAAGTGCTCACACCCAACTCCTTTGATTTATCGTCCTCTTTCAAATTCCCCAAGTAATTCCAGTTGTAACCAGGAGTTGAGAACCACTGCCCTCTAGATCAGGTTTCTTCAAACTTTCGTGCTTGTGCACCCCCTAAAAGGATTCTGGAAAACGACATACTCTCATATTTTTAAATTGACATCTAAATTTTTGGTCACAATCTTTTTAAGTTTATTTTTGTTTATTTTGGGAGAGACAGAGACAGCACGAGGTGGGGAGGGGCAGAGAGAGAGAGAGAGAGGGAGGCAGAGAATCCCAAGCAGGCTCTACACTGTCAGTGCAGAGCCCGACGCGGGGCTCCAACTCACAAAACTGTGAGATCGTGACCTGAGCTGAAACTAAGAATTGGATGCTTAACCGACCGGGCCACCCAGGCGCCCCCTAAGCATAATTTTAATAGCTGCAAAAATATCGTTTCCTGCATGTTGTATATATTTTCTTCAGAACCTCAGAGTTACAAATTTGGTTGATTTAATTTATGGGAAAGTTCTGCCATATAAGCCAATTGGCAAAGCCAGAATTCATTGTCAAACCAGTCAACCCAGTTAGACTATCTGTCCAAGGAAAATCTGGATACAGTTTTCACTTCAAACAAATGTATTAATGCATAGGCTGGTGACAACCATCTCACTTCCATATTCTAATTCTAAGCTAAATAGATGCCTCATCACCTAGAATTTGTCCCTTCGATGGAATAAGATGCTGCCCCTTTAATATTTACGGCTGATGTTCAGTGTGCTTTTTTGAAGGCGTCTCTCCCTCAGGAGCACATACGTTCTAATTGCCCCTTTGTTTATTTAGGTCCCCAGTGGTTTGCACACATCTAGATGATGCACCATGGTCAGACTGGGGTGGAGTGAAAAGGGAACCCTACTTGGAAAGGTAAGTGAGAGAACAAAGGAAAACTGGCTTGATGTTTGATGACAGAGGCAAATAGATTCATTAAATAAAATGAAAACAATATAAAAATAAAATTTAAAAAATTAAAAAAAAAATAATTTTTTTTAAAGTTTATTTATTTTTGAGACAGAGAGAGAGCATGAACGGGGGAGGGTCAGAAAGAGAAGGAGACACAGAATCCCAAACAGGCTCCAGGCTCTGAGCTGTCAGCACAGAGCCCGACACGGGGCTCGAACTCACAGACCACGAGATCATGACCTGAGCCGAAGTCGGATGCCCAACCGACTGAGCCACCCAGGTGCCCCACAAATAGATTCATTTTAGAAAGGAGGACCTAGGGGCACCTGGGTGGCTAAGTCAGTTAAGCCTCTGACTTCGGCTCAGGTCACGATCTCACGGTTTGTGGGTTTGAGCCCCGCATCGGGGTCTGTGCTGATAGCTCGGAGCCTGGAGCCTGCTTTGGATTCTGTATCTCCCTCTCTCTCTGCCTTTCCTCCACTTGTGCTCTGTCTCTCTCTGTCTCTCAAAATAAATAAATAAATAAATAAATAAATAAACAAACATTAAAAAAAGTTTAAAAAATAAAATAAAATAAAGAAAGGAGGACCTAGGGAGGTTGAGGATCTAGAAAGTGGTATCTTTAAAATTGTTCATGGTAAAAAAAACAAAAAACAAAAAAAAACAACAAAAAAACAACAAAAAAAATTGTTCATGGTAAAAAAAAAAAGAATTGTTCATGGTAAAAAACAAACAAACAAACAAACAAAAAATTGTTCATGGTAGATCCATACATATATGGTATAGAATTGCTTCTGCAATTCTGTGGGGAACACAAAGTTTTTATGCCTACTCCGAAGGGGGAAAAAAAGTGAGCTCTGATCCTTTCCTCATGCCATAAACATTAGTTCAAGATGGACCACAGACCTAAATGTGAAAACTAAACCAATAAAGCTTCTGGAAGTAAACACAGGAGGGAATCTTCACAAACAGGCAAAGATCTTTTGAGCAGGACATAAAGAGCACTTTTTTAATTGGTAAATTGGACTTCATTAAAATAAAAACCTCTGTTTATCAAAAAATGCCATTAAGAGAGTAAAAGGGCAAGAGAAGACTTTCACAATATATACCTTAGACAAAGGACTTGTGTCCTTAATATGTAAAGATCTCTCAAATCAGTAAGAAAAGGAAAACCAAACAAACAAAAATGTGGGCAAAAGTCTTGAAAAAGAGGCTATGTAAAGGGCTTGTAAGCATATGACAAGGCTCTCAACACAATTAGTCCTCAGGGAAATGCAAAATAAAACCTCAATGAGATTCTATAATACTCATCAGAATGACTCAAATTGAAGCAATCAGCAATAAGAAAAGCTGTCAAGGATGTGGAGCATCGGGGAGCGCTCATGCCTTGCCCGAGGGGAGAGTAAATCAGTCAAAAGAAAACATACCCCTACTCTTTGTCTCGAAATTCCACTCCTAGGCATATATCCAAAGTGAGGGGGTAGCTGCAGTTCAGTCAGGGTGCAGCCAATAAGGGAGTATGTTGTTGCAGAGAATTTAGGACAGAATGAAAATGACTAAAAGTCAGTCTGTTTTGGGGGATCCTGGCGGGCTCAGTCAGTAGACCATGGGACTCTTGATCTCAGGATCATGAGTTTGAACTCCACGTTGGGGGTGGAGTTTATTTAAAAAAAAAAAAAAGTCAATCTGCTTTTTATTATCTGTGCACCAGGACCAGCAATGCCAAAAGATGATAAAATGTGCCCCCCCCCCCCACATCTTTTTTGGTCTAAGTTCTAAACAATTGCTATAATTACCATTATTTGTTTATTTTTGAGAGAGAGAGAGAGAGAGAAACCACACATGGGGGAGGGGCAGAGAGAGAGGGAAAGAGAGAGAATCCCAAGCAGGCTCCACGCTGTCAGCGTGGAGCCCAATGTGGGGCTCAAACCCACAAAACCATGAGATCATGACCTGAGCTGAAGTCGGATGCTTCACTGACGGCACCACTGAGTTTTAAAAATGGTCTCAAGGGGCGCCTGGGTGGCGCAGTCGGTTGAGCGTCTGGCTTCAGCCAGGTCACGATCTCTCAGTCCGTGAGTTCGGGCCCCGCGTCGGGCTCTGGGCTGATGGCTCAGAGCCTGAAGCCTGTTTCCGATTCTGTGTCTCCCTCTCTCTGCCCCTCGCCCGTTCATGCTCTGTCTCTCTCTGTCCCAGAAATCAATAAACGTTGAAAAATAAATAAAAAAAAAAGGTCTCAAATTAACATATTTACAGCATGCAAATGAATGCTTCCGTAAGCATTGCATTCTTTATGGAAGTTAATTTAAAGGATGTCTGGTTATGCACTTGGCCCCCGAGACACATGGGCTTTGTGCATTTATGTATTTATTTAATGACACTTTTTCTTTTGATTGTGGTCAAATATGTGCAATCTACAATTTGCCATTGAAAACCAAAATTGTGTTTGAACGTAAAATTCAGCGACATTAATTACATTTGTGCAACCATCACCATCCTCCACCTCCAGATTTTTTCATCTTCCCAAACGGAAGCTCTACCCATGAAACACTAACCCCCCACCTCCCCTCCCCCTGTCCCTTGGTAACCTCTCATATACTGTCTGTCTCTATGACCTTGTCGACTCGAGGTACCTGGTATAAGAGGAATCCTACAGGATTGGTCCTCTTGTGTCTGGTTTATTTCACTTAGTACAAGGTTTTCCAGGTTCCTCCATGTTGTCACATGGATGATGACTTTATTCCTTTTTATGGCTGAGTCATATTCCATTGTACCTGCATTCATTTTGAGGATCATTTTCCTAAAGGTTGGGAACCATTCAGTCCTTTTCAGATTACAGTTCCTGTCTCCAGTCCCCATGGTATGACAGACTCCTGCACTTGACTGTGTATTTGAAATAAGGGTAGCAGCATGATTTTAAAGACAAAGAAGCAGAACCTAAGGTACTTTAGTTCTTTCACTTTATGGGATTACTGGTATTTTTGTGTTTAAAATTGAGAACAGTAAAACAGAGTATAAACTGATAAAAGTTTTGGTCTTCTTTTTAAAAAGTTAACACACTTTAGGAAAGAGCCGAAATGTCCATCGATGGATGAATGGGTAAAGAAGATGTGGTATTACTCAAAAAGAATGAAATCTTGCCATTTGCAACAGCATGGATGGAACTAGAGCATATTATGCTAAGCAAAATTAGTCAAGAGAGAGACAAATATCACATGACTTCCCTCATATGTGGAACTTAAGATACAAAACAGGTGAACATAAGGGAAGGGAAGCAAAACTAATATAACAACTGGGGCAAAACACAAGAGACTCTTGAATACAGAGAACAAACTGAGGGTTTCTGGAGGGGCTGTGGGTGGTGGGATGGGCTAAATGGGCAAGGGGCATTGAGGAGGGCATTGAGGAGGGGATGAGTCAATGATTTCTAGTCCAGAAATCATTACTGCACTATATGCTAACTAACTTGGATGTAAATTTTAAAAATAATCATAATAAAAAATAAGTTATTAAAAAGTTAACATACTTTAAAAGTATTAATCCTTTTTTGGGTATGGTAATATTTTCTTTTCATTTTTTTGCCAGTGTGATTACATGTACATGAAGTACAATAAAATAAAATATCACTGTCTCCTTTCTTGCCATTATTATTAGTATTATCAATTTCATTATTATTGCTGAAAACAATTTTGCTGTTTCGAGGGCTGGGAGCATTACAGAGGATCTAGTCCATGGGGCACCTGAGTGGCTCAGTTGGTTGAGCATCTGACTCTTGATTTCAGCTCAGGTCATGATCCCAGGGTTGTGGGATTGAGCCCCACATCGGGCTGTGTGCTGAGCATGAAGCCTGTTTAAGATTCCCTCTCTCTCTCTCTCTCTCTCTCTCTCTCTCTCTCCGGCTCCCTGTGTATCTCTTCCTCTGCCCCCTCCCCTATTCCCACTTGCTCTCTTCCAAAAAAAAAAAAAAAAAAAAAATTCATTCCAAGGGTCAGATACTCTAGGTTCACCACTGGATATACTCTAGAGAAATGAGCGTAAATGTCCACCAAAGACAAGAATGTTCAGAGCAACTTCATTCACAAAAATGTCAAACCGTAGATAACTCAAATGCCCATCCATCACTCAGGGAATAGATAAACAAGTTGCGGATTATTCACACAATGGAATACTGTGCAGAAATAAAAACTCAGTAACTACTGACACATGCAGTCAACCTGGATGGCTCTCACAAACAAATGAAAGAAGTCAGGAGCCAGAGTACGTGCTCTATGACTCCATTTACATACATTTTGAAGACAGGCAAAGATTTTTTAAGGTTTTATCTAAATTCCTGTTAGCACACAGTGCGAGTGATGCGACAGTTCCCCTACATCACCCCATGCTCATCGCGACAAGTGCCCTCTGTAGTTCCCATCCTGTTTCCCTCATCCCCCACCCCCTCCCCTCACGTAACTGGCAGTTTGTTCTCTATAGTTAAGAATCTGTTTCTTGGTTTACCGTTCTCTCTTTTTTGTTCCCCTTTGCTCATTTGTTTTGTTCCTTAAATTCCACATATGAGTAAAATCAAATGGTATATGTCTTTCTCTGACTGACTTATTTTGCCTAGCATAACACTCTAGTTCCACCCATGTTGTTGCAAATGGCAAGATTTCATTCTTTTTATGGCTGAATAAAAAATATATATATAATATTCCACGTTATACACACACACACACGCACACATATATCATATCTTCTTTATCCATTCATCTATTGATGGATATTTGGGCTGCTTCCAGAATTTGGCTATTGTAAATGATGCACACACACACACACACACACACACACGCACACATGCATGCATATATCCCTTCGAATTAGTATTTTTGTAGATACCCAGTAGGGTGATTGCTGGGTCATAGGGTAGTTCTATTTTTAACGTTTTGAGGAACCTCCATACTGTTTTCCAGAGTGGCTGCACCAGTTTGCATTCCCACCAACAGTGCACGAGGGTTCCCCTTTCTCCACATCCACACCAACACCTGTTGTTTGTGGTGTTGTTGATTTTAGCTATTCTGACAGGTGTGAGGTGACCTCTCAGTGTGGTTTTGATTTGCATTTCCCTGATGATGAGTGATGTTGAGCATCTTTTCATGTGCCTGTTGGTCATCCACATGTCTTCTTTGGAGAAATGTCTGTTCATGTCTTCTGCCCATTTTTTTAAAAAAAAGTTTATCTTTGAGAGAGAGAGAGTGTGCGTGCATGAGCAGGCAGGGAAGGGGGAGAGAGAGAGGGAGACAGAGAACCTCAAGCGTGCCCATTTTTTAATTGAATTATTCATTTTTGGGGTGTTGAGTTTCATAAGTTCTTTATGTATTTTGGATATTAACCCTTGATCAGGTATGTCATTTGCAAATATCTTCTCCCATTCTGTATGTTGCCTTTTAGTTTTGTCGATTGTTTCCTTTGCTGTGTAAAGACAGGCAAATTTCATTGATGGTGAAAAATGTCAGGGCAATGGTTATGTTGGCGAGGGGGAGGCAGTTATGGATTGGGGGTGGTGAGTACTCGGATGTACATAATTCTAAAAAGTTATCAGGCTTTACATTTAGGATTAATATATTTCACTGTACGTAAATTATTCCTCAATACAGAAGAAAAAAAATGTAAGCTCCAAAGGGCAGAGATTTTTGTCTGGCTCAACTCTATCCTCAGAGATTAGAGCAGGGCCAGCATATGGTAGCACACAGGAAGTACTGAATGAATGAATGAACTTGAGATTGCTCTTAGCACACCAGCATGTAAGTCTCACAAGGTGACGTTTATGGATCTGTCTCCCTAGTTGGTTTCTGGCCTTGGGGATCTGGGACCTGGTGGAGGGGCCATGAGCAGTGAGGCTGGTCTGTGCCTGGGGTTGGGACAGTTTGAAGACCTGGGTACATTCCTCTACCCCCAACTCCCTTTAGGGGAGATTAAGGTGGGCTGGTCTCTGGAGCTGCAGAGCATTCAGGATGCACTCAAGGACTTTGAGATGGGCCATCAGTGATAATAGAATCAAGGAAGGAGAGAAATAAAGGCCCCAAAGTCTTTCACGTTCCCCAACCTTAGATCATACTGTAGACACTGCTTCAGCCCAGGGTCCCGCTGTCTGGCTCGGGTGGGAGGTCTGCCCCGGGGCAACTCTCCCAGATATTTTTGCATCCTTCTCCATGGTGGATGCTCCCTTCTGCTTGCCTCCAGCAGCTTCCCTGCCAATCTCTCTCTCTCTCTCCTTTTTTGAGTAGAATTTATTACAATCTTATTTCTTTTTTTTAATGTTTTGTTAATTTTTTGAGAGAGAGAGAGAGTACGAGCAGAGGAGGGGCAGAGAGAGAGGGAGACACAGAACCTGAAGCAGGCTCCAGGCTCCGAGCTGTCAGCACAGAGCCCGATGCGGGGCTCAAACTCACAAGCCGCGAGATCATGGCCTGAGCCGAAGTCGGACGCTTACCCGACTGAACCGCCCAGGCGCCCCTGCAATTTTATTTCTTATCACACAACCATGCATATTTATTCGTTCTCCTTTCTTTAAACAGTTCAATGGGTCTCTTTCCTCTCTCTTGCTCCAAACCTCTTATCCCGATCTCCAGCTGCCATGTCTGGAGTCGCTTTCAAAGGTGACTCATCCTGAAACCAACCTCCCCTATACCTGTGTTCCCATGAAACACCTTTCAAAACCAAGAGAAACATGGGGAGGGCAGTGGCTTTAACCACAAGGGCTAATAACCCCCGACTGGGTCTTTTAACAGCTTATAATCCGAACATGGCAGGTGGATCGGCGTGCCCAGGAGGGGCCCTTGGCAGAAGTGAGAGCAGTGAGAAAGATCTCTGAACACCTTCCTGCTCCCTCCCATCTCGGCTTAATGTGGCTCCAGGAGCTGAGCAGTGACAGAGACCTACCTAATCACACCTGTCCAGCACATGAAGAGCTGTTTGCCAACAGAGCGAGAAGACAAGATTTTAATCTTCATTTTTTAAATCCTTGGGGATAAAGCAAATGACCCTGGATTAAAAGCAGCAGGAAGGATCTGGGCTCCAAATCAGGAAGAATTGCCAAACCGGCAGTGAGAACGCGGAACTTGGGCATGACCCGGCAGGAGTGGTGGGACAGGCCCCTACTGGGAAGTCCTGAGCACAAAGGCAATTCCTGAGTCAGCTGGATTTATGGGCCGAGGCTGAGCCTAACCCTGGAGGGACGGCCTACCACCGTTGCCGGGCCAGGTGAGTCGGTGGCACGAAGCGTCTAGGGAGTCTGTCCCCACCAAGGAAGGCTTCTGGGCAGGGCTGGTCCTGTGGAGGCCGGTTAGGAAACTGAAGCAACAACAGATTTGCCCAGGAGGGTTGACTCTTGTCCATTTTCTTTCCTGACCAGCTCCTCTGAATCTGTCAGCATTCAGCACAGGTATTACCTGCTCCAGACAGCTCTCCCTCAGGGCTCTGAGCACAAGGCACCCTGGACCCAGCTGTTTCCCTCTCCAGACCGCAGATCCCTTGAGGGGCAACAGTGGGTGATTCATCATCGTGTCTCTCTTGCCTGACAGGGGCTCAGAGATGTGGAGGGAAAGAGGAAGGAATGGAGGGAAAGACAATGGGAGGAGGGAGAGAGGAAGGATGGAGGGGGTAGTGGAAGAAGGAGAAAGGAAGGGAAGAGGGTAGGAAGCAGGGACTTCTGTGCCCAGAACTTACACAGGTACCCAAAGCTCACCCCTGCTCCATAGACAGTTGTTCGTCCATAGCAACAATCCCCCAGGCTTCCCGGAAGCTGGGACCGGGGCTGCTCCGAGGTCCCTCCCTGCACCCCCAGGCCCAGCCCAGGGAGAGGGGCCCCCCAAGCCGGTGGTTGCTGAGCGTCAGAGCTGGGGCTTGCGATGGCACAGGTTACAATGGGGTTTATGGGTGAGGGCGGCCCAGCTCTGGGGGCCGAGGGAGAGTTCAGTGGTGGTGATTGCTCTTAGATCTGGTTCTTGTTCATTTGAAAAAAATTTTTTTTTTTTTTAATTTTTTTTTTTCAACGTTTATTTATTTTGGGGACAGAGAGAGACAGAGCATGAACGGGGGAGGGGCAGAGAGAGAGGGAGACACAGAATCGGAAACAGGCTCCAGGCTCCGAGCCATCAGCCCAGAGCCTGACGCGGGGCTCGAACTCCCGGACCAAGAGATCGTGACCTGGCTGAAGTCGGACGCTTAACCGACTGGGCCACCCAGGCGCCCCGAAAAAAAATTGTTTTTAATGTTTATTTATTTTTGAGAGAAAGAGCACGAGTCAGGGAAGGGCAGAGAGAGAGGGAGACACAGAATCTGAAGCAGGCTCCAGGCTCTGCTCTGTCAGCACGGAGCCCGACACGGGGCTTGAACTCACGAACCGCGAGATCACGACCTGAGCAGAGCTCGGACGCTTAACTGACTGAGCCACCCAGGCGCCCCAAGCCCTTGTTCATTTCTACTTGATTCACGTAATTTCCGAGCTGTATTCTTCCAGGGAAATGTGCTTTCACTTAATTTAATGTTTTCATAAGGTGACAATAGCAGTCTTGTTCTTTCTGAATATAAAGGAAAGAAAGCACATTATGGCAAATAGAAACAAAGGAAAGAATACAAACATGACCTGAAATCCCAGAGATAACTGTTGTCAACATTTCGTTGCACATCATTCTAGAATGTATATGTATATGTGTGCGCGTGTGTGTGTGTGTGTGTGTTAACATGTTTCAATATAGAAAATATTTTTGGAAACAAACAAAACAAACAAAACCCGCCCCCCAGTTTTTTACTGTTAAAAAACAACTTTGGGGAAGGTGCAACAGCCCTCACAGTGTCATTTTTAAAACACACAGACACTGGGTGGCTCAGTCTGTTGAGTGTCCGACTCTTGATCTTGGCTCAGGTCATGGTCTCATGGTTCCTGAGTTCAAGCCCTGCATTGGGCTTCTGCACTGACAGCAGAGAGCAGGACGTGGGGCTTGAACGCACAAACCGCGAGATCATGACCTGAGCTGAAGTCGGACGCTCAATGGACTGAGTCACCCAGGAGCCCCAAAATATAATTTTTGTTTTTATTTTTTTCCCAAAATATAATTTTCAATTAAAAAAATTTTTTAATGTTTATTTACTTCTGAGAGAGAGAGAGAGAGAGCGAGTGCAGGAGGGGCCAAGACAGAGGGAGACAGAATCTGAAGCATGTTCCAGGCTCTGAGGTGTCAGCACAGAGCCTGACGTGGGGCTCAAACTCATAAAGTGAACTGTGAGATCATGCCCTGAGCCAAAGTTGGATGCCTCACCTACTGAGCCACCCGGGTGCTAGGGATCCCTTACTGTTCGGGCACCGAGGGAGGCTCTGGAGGGGAGAAGGAGCAGTGAACAGGACCCCCCCACTTCTTCCCCTCCTGACAGGCTTCGTGGAGAAGCAAAGGAGACGCTCACGCCTTCAGTAAAGAGGGCACGCGGGGTCCCTAAGAGCTAGCCTTCTCCCCGCTTCTGTGGTCCTGAGCAGCCGCTGTGGGTAAGCAGTTCCTGGGTGCTGGTTCCGTGCGGCGCACGCCCGGGGAATGGGAAGATGCTTCTCGCAGACAGACCAACCTGTTGGAATCCGCTGCCTCGTCCAGAGTCACCCGGCCCTCCCTGTGCTACACCGCACAGCACACACCTGCCCCCCACACCGGTCAGGCACACGGTGTTTGTACTCCCGTTCTGGAACTCAGGCAAGCTTCACAGTTGTTTTCAGGAGGCTGGAAAAGAGCTTAAAGGTCACCTTGTCTAACCGACCTGGTCTGCTGAGGATGGAATCTTCTCTCTGATCCCCCGCACCTCAGGGGACACCTTAGGTGGCAAGAAGAATTTTCTCTCTCAGTGTGGCCCACTTATTCTGTAGGAGGCCACTACTCACTGATTCGTTCCATCAAATGGTGTGCATTAAGTGCTATGTACTCAGTGCTTCCTATGCACTAAGAAATCAGCCAGTGAGGGGGCGCCTGGGTGGCTCAGTCGGTGAAGCGTCCGACTTCGGCTCAGGTCATGATCTCACGGTGTGTGAGTTCGAGCCCCACGTCAGGCTCTGTGCTGACGGCTCAGAGCCTGGAGCCTGCTTCGGATTCTGTCTCTGTCTCTCTGCCCCTTCCCTACTCGCTCTCTCTCTCTGTCTCTCTCTCAAATATAAAAAATAAAACAGAAAAATTTTAAAAAAAGAAAGAAAGGAATCAGTGAGTAAAACACAAAAATCTCCGCTCTTCCGAATCTTACCTTCTAATGATACGGGTTGGGGAGGACAAATGTTAAACAAAGTAGATAAATTATAAAGTGCTAGAGAGTAATACACACTAGAGCAAAAAAAAGGGGGGGGGGAATATGCAGGAATGGCTCAGGAATGGCGATTGTCACTAATATTAAAACATTAGTGTTATTATGTGTTAACTAATACATGTTAACTAATAAGTGAGTTTTAGCAGGGTCACGGGATGCAAGGTCAATAAACAAAACTCAAATTTATTTCTATATATTAGCAATAAAACAAGAGGAAATTGAAAAAAATTGAAAACATCATTTACAGTAGCAACAGAAAACATGAAATACTTCGGTAGAAATCTAACAAAATATGTGCAAGATATGTGTACCGAAAACTACAACACATTGGTGAAAGAAACCAAAGAAAGCCCAAAACACAGGGAGATAGACCATGTTCGTGTTTTGGAATCTGGGCTTAATAAAATTCTCCCCGCATGGATCTGTAGATTCAATGCAATTGTGCCAAAAATTCCATCAGCATTTTTTTTTTTGTAGAAACTGACAAGCTGATCTTTTTTTTAAAAAAAAGGGAGCTATAGGTTTTTTTTTTAAGTTTATTTATTTATTTTGAGAGAGAGAGACAGTGCAAGTCGGGGAGGGGCAGAGAGAGAGGGAGAGAGAGAATCCCAAGCAGGCTGTGCACTGTCAGCCCAGAGCCCCCGGCCGCGGGGGCTCGAACTCATAAACTGAGATACTGACCTGACTAAAATCAAGAGTCAGACGCTTAACTGACTGAGCCACCCAGGCTCGTCCCCTGACAAGCTCATTTTAAAGTTTATTTGGAAAGGCAGTGGAACTAGAATAGCAAAAGAATTACAAATAACAAGTCACTCCTAAGAAGAGTGTTGAGAGTGGAGGTGAGGACTGAGAAGTAAGAGAGGGGAGGTCCGCGGGAGGAAGACTTTCACTGTGTGCCTTTAATACTTTTCCAGTGAATGTGCTGCCTGTTCAAACATGAAACATATAATAATATTAAAAAAAAATAGAAGTTCTTGGGGGTGCCTGGGTGGCTCAGTCAGTTAAGCATTCAACTTTGGCTCAGGTCGTGATCTCACGGTTTGTGAGTTCGAGCCCTGCATCAGGGTCTGTGCTGACAGCTCAGAGCCTGGAGCCTGCTTTGGATTCTGTGTCTCCCTCTTTTTCTGCCCCTCCCCTGCTCATGCTCTGTCTCTTTCTCCTCAAA
This sequence comes from Herpailurus yagouaroundi, assembly GCF_014898765.1. Classification (NCBI taxonomy): domain Eukaryota; kingdom Metazoa; phylum Chordata; class Mammalia; order Carnivora; family Felidae; genus Herpailurus; species Herpailurus yagouaroundi. Next base: position 6,296,207 of record NW_024412416.1, on the reverse strand, counting down.
AATAAACATTAAAAAAGCGGCTCTAGCAGACTCAAACTCTACAACATGGAGCTTTGATTCAGTGGGTATGACCTAGAGGGAAGCACCAGAAATCAGAGTTCTACTGGGCTTGGCAGGGCACTTACCCTCTGCTAGGCAGGGACTGTAAAATGGGGCCTCTGTTTATGCATACACAGCTCCGGGTGGGTTAGGGAGGTCACCTGCGGAGCACCCTGAAAATCTCTGGGAAGGCCAGACCCTCAAGGCTGCTTGGTCCTCCGGCCCCTCACTGGGTGTGGAGAGTGAGAACGAGTTCTCATGGTCTCTTTAGTCATAAGGCTACAGAGAAGCTTTCCCGGTGGGCAAGTGGGTGGCATTCAGATGTCATGCTAGAATGATCATGTGTCCCATTTGCCCAGGGCAGTCCTGTTTACACCTGCTCTCCTGGTGTAATTATTAATAATGCCCCCTCTCACTCTGTTTTGGGTGATAGCTAGGGTCACCCTAGCGATAGTTCAGGTTTGATCCCCAGAACGAAAGGAAGATGATTCTAAGAGGGCACTGGTCCAGGAGTCAGGAACACAAACTTTTGTCCTGCTGCTGACAAACTGGGGACCTTGGCACGTTTTCTCTGGCTGAATTGAAGAGTTTGGATCAGACAGCCCCCTTTTAGCTGGGCAGTTCATGCACGGGAGGTGTGGGTCACAGGGCGGGGGGAGGGGGGTCTGATTCAAGACCTTTCTGAACCCAGACCTAATACAAATAAGTAAAAAACAAACAAACAAGAATGAAATGAGCCCTCGTCTCAGTTGTCAGGGAAAAGGTTGGACAACTGGGGGACATGGTAAAACCTGGAAGGGACTTTGTGAAGTGTCCCGGAAGAAAGTCTTTCCTGGAGGTTGGACAGGACTTGGTAGGGGGCGAGAGGAAGGGAAGAGAAGGGAAAGAAGAAGAGATTTAGGGGGAGGTTACAGTGCCATAGGATCGGAGAGGGGATGGGAGCGCTCCAGGCTGTAGGTCCTAAAGGTATCAGTCTGTAGGGAGGTGACACTTCTGAGTGCCACCTGGACAGAGTGATGCCTTTGGGCTACTAGGCATCTACACGGCTCCGTCCCGTGGGGGCCCATATGCAGCGTGTGAAGAAAGATTTCGAAAACTTCTCTCCCACCTATGACTTAAATTGGCTGAGCCTACTTGCTCCCGCTTTGGGGTGGGTCCCCAGGGTCACACCCAAAGGAAACACCGATCTTACTTAGAATGTCTTTTTATGCGTTTCCTGGAGGCTTTTCTGGACTCGGGATAGGAACAGCAGAAGAGAAATCGTCTCCCCCAGTGTCAGCCAAAACCCTCCTTACCCATCTCTACCCCTCCCTAGACACCCTCTTCTCGGGACAGCTTGACCTCATTTGGATCTCATTCCCTGTAAACTCCAAAGTGGTGGTTCTCAAAGCACGGTTCCCAGACCAGCGGCATCAGCCTCACCTGTAAGCTTGTGGGCACCTGGGTGGCTCGGTCAGTTGAGCGTCTGACTCTCGGTGTCAGCTCGGGTCATGATCTCACGGTTCATGGCATCAGGCTCTGTGCTGATGGCATGGAGCCTGCTTGGGATTCTCTCTTTCCCTCGCTCTCCCCTACTTGCGCCCTCTCTCTCTCTCAAAATAAATAAACATTAAAAAGAGAAATGCAAATTATTGGGCCCTGTGGTATCCAGAATCCTGCCTCACATTATTATTTTTTTTTAACGTTTACTTATTTTTGAGACAGAGAGAGACAGAGCACGAATGGGGGGAGGGTCAGAGAGAGAGGGAGACACAGAATCCGAACAGGCTCCAGGCTGTCAGCACAGAGCCCGACGCGGGGCTCGAACTCACGGACCGCGAGATCACGACCCGAGCCGAAGTCGGACGCTTAACCGACTGAGCCACCCAGGCGCCCCATTGTTATTTTTTTAAAGGGTTCAAATACAATTTATTGTCAAGTTAGCTAACATGCAGTGTGTAGAGTGTGCCCCTGGCTTCGGCGGCCCCCCCATTCTTAATCCCCAGAGTCTGTGAAAATGTTACTTCACGTGGGCTCTCATGCTGATTAAGTTAAGGATCTTGACCTGGGGAGATTATCCTGGGTAATTTGAGTGGGCCCAGGACAGTCAAGAGGTTCATTGTAAGTGAAATGGGGAGGCAGGTGTGCTGGGGTCAGGGCGGGAGATGTGATAATGGAGGGCAGGAGGGTGGAGGGAGAGGCCGCAAGCCCAGGAAGGCAGGTGGGCTCCAGAAGCTGGGACAGGTGACGGAGCCGGCCTCCTCCAGAGCAGCCCGGTCGGCCCCTTGATTTCAGCCCACCGAGACCCATTTCGAACTCCTGACCTCCAGCACTGTAAGGTAACAGATTTGTGCTGTGTAAGCCATTAAGTTTGTGGTGATTTGCTAAAGCCGCAAGAGGATGGACCTGGAGAGCATTAGGCTTAGAGAAATAAGTCAGAGAAACGGTAGCTATACCTGCAGGGAGCACGGCAAAATGTGGGGAGCGATTCACTATGTTGTACACTGGAAACTAACATTGTGTGTCTACCTCATTTACAACAATGCAGCAATCGGAGACTCACACAGGCTCCATCCCAGACCTGCTGAGTCAGAAACTGCAGGTTGTGTGTTATAAGTTCTTCCAGGGATGCAGAGGTGGGCTCCAGTCTGAGGGCCAGTGCTCCCAAACAATGGTTCTTGGCTTTCATGGCACAGCTGACTTACCTGGGGAGTCTCTTTAAAAATTTTTTTTCAACGTTTTTTATTTATTTTTGGGACAGAGAGAGACAGAGCATGAACGGGGGAGGGGCAGAGAGAGAGGGAGACACAGAATCGGAAACAGGCTCCAGGCTCCGGGCCATCAGCCCAGAGCCTGACGCGGGGCTCGAACTCACGGACCGCGAGATCCTGACCTGGCTGAAGTCGGACGCTTAACCGACTGCGCCACCCAGGCGCCCCTGGGGAGTCTCTTTAAAAAACAAACAAAAAACCCACGAATACCCAGGTCAACCCCCAGAAGTTCTGATTAATTGCTCTGGAGTAGGGCTCAGGCACCCCACTTTCAAGACCTCTGTCTCTGATTCTGGTCCCAGGCCAAAGTTGAGCCCTGGGATTCTTGTCCCCCCTGCCTGCTTCGGCCTCTGCTCCCTCCTGGCCCCTGGGTATTGGTTTTCTCTTCCCCTGCTCTGGGCTGAACAGTCTGTGAGACTTCATCCTGAGACACAGGCTTGCCAGTATTCCTAATTAAAGAAAAAATATGTATATTATATATACATATATAATGTATTATAATTATTATAATGTATTATATATACATACACACCTGTCACAAACTCACTAAGCCGTGCAGGGCACAGATTTAGTCACACTCCTAGAAGGAAAAGATCTTGGAGAAGTGTCTGGTCCAGCCACATTCTTCCCAGTTGAGGAAATTGGGGCCCAGAAAGGCGACGTGACTAGTCCAAGGTTATACAATGAGCGAGGTTCAAAGCGTGGAACAAAATTCTAGTTTGAGGCCCACTATCCTTTCCCTTCTTCACACGATGGTCCCCTGACATGGAAACTAGAGGACTCCGGAAAGGAAAGGAGCTGGCTCTTTAAAACCATCCCCCATTTCCAGGCAGAAGGGAGCCTGTGTAGTGAGCAAGCCAAACCCTCTGGAGGTGACCTTGGCTTGGGGGGGCAAGGCAGGAGAGATTCTGATGGCCCAAGATAAGGGAGATCTGAGGGGGAGGAGAGGCAGCCAGCTGAGACTAACGCCTAAGGAACAGCTAGCCTGTTCCCAGCCACCTACACAGGGTGGGCCCTGGGGGTTGGGATGGAGGAAGACGAGAGAGGGTGGAGGGGAGGAGGGAGCATGGGGCAAGGGCCTGCAAATAAATAGTCCCCTGCCCATTGCAGGGGCCCCGGGCTAACAGGGGGCCGGACACCACCCTGAGGCTACAAAATGGTAAGTACAAAATGGGAGGGGCAACAGCTTGCTGTATGTAAAATCACAGGCAGTATTTGGAATCACACACATGGGGATTCGAATCCTGAATCTGTCAATGTTTTTTGTTTTTTTAATGTTTATTTATTCACTTTGTTTTTTTATTTTTTTTTACATTTATTTATTTTTGAGAGACAGAGAGACAGAGCATGGGCAGGGGAGGGGCAGAGAGAGAGGGAGACACGGAATCTGAAGCAGGCTCCAGGCTCCGAGCTGTCAGCACAGAGCCCGATGCGGGGCTCGAACCCACAAACGGCGAGATCATGACCTGATCCGAAGTCAGACACGTAACCGACTGAGCCACCCAGGCGCCAGCACTTTCAACCACATGACCTGGGCCTCTCTGAGCCAGTTTGCCTTCCTGCGAAATGGGGCTAACAATCCCTGGCCCTTGTGAGGATTTTGAGAGAATCAGGATCAGAGAGGTTAAGCCAATTTCCCATAGTCACACAGCTGATGTGTGGTGGGGGTGGGACCCACCCCAGAGCCTCCCTCTTAAGCACACTACACTAGCCTACATGCTCAAGCATGCCAATCTGTGCCGTTCAGCATGGGACTCAGGATCTAGTGCCCTTCCCCCGTCCTCCACAAGTCATGAAAGTTGCCAAGATCACTGTGTGAGCAGAGAGGGCAGTGGGGGGGGGGGGGGGGCGTTGGGGAGGAAGGAGGCCCCGGTAAGGACTGAAACTGAAGGCTCCTCCGGTCTATTGGAGTCAGACTTAAGCTGATTTCAAGCAAATGAGGAAGGGCAATGTTTCTCGGGCACCTGGTTGCAGCTGCAAAGTCTTGCCTGCCGTACGCCCTTTATCTTATTTAACTCTCAGAGGAACCGTGTCTCCATTTCACTCATGAAGAAGGTGAAGCTCCTCGAAATTCAGAGACTCAGGGGCGCCTGGGTGGCGCAGTCGGTTAAGCGTCCGACTTCAGCCAGGTCACGATCTCGCCGTCCAGGAGTTCGAGCCCCGCGTCGGGCTCTGGGCTGATGGCTCGGAGCCTGGAGCCTGTTTCCGATTCTGTGTCTCCCTCTCTCTCTGCCCCTCCCCTGTTCATGCTCTGTCTCTCTCTGTCCCAAAAGTAAATAAACGTTGGAAAAAAAAATTAAAAAAAAATAAATAAAAGAAATTCAGAGACTCATTCAAAGTCACAGAGCTGGGAAGTGACAGAGGCAGGCATTCAATCCCAAGTTCAGCCTCCTAACTGACAACTGTCTGGACTTTTCCACATCCCTGGAGCCTTGCGAGTGGCCACTGCGCAAGCATGGGGTGAAAAGGCTGGAAGGGACCAGATAATGGGGGGAGGGCAGAGACAGCTTCTGGGTGAAGGTGGCCTTCGAGCCAAGTTTTCGGGGATAAGTAGAAAGGAGCTTGGCAGACAAGGGCCGGGAAGAGAGTATCGGGCGTGGAGACCCAGAGATGAGATACAGCAGGTTCTGTCGACAGCTAGGAGTTCAGACGGGAGAGGAACTGGCCCAGGACACGCCTTCTGTAACCGCTGGTGACCAGTCCAGCATTCCTTGGGGCCCCTCACTGGCCAAGGGCAATCACAAGGCTGCCTGGCCCCGGCTCCCTCCCCGAGCCTCCCTGAATTATACCACCGCATTCTCAACGTGCCTCTGGAACATCAATGCGTGTCCCATCACTGGGAATGCTGTGAAGACAGGGATTCTGATTTGTCAGGACTGGGACAGGGCCTGGCACTCCTCAGGCCTTTCTGTCATGACCTCAGGCAATGCTCCCGGTCCGAGGACCACACTTTGAGTGGCATCATCCAGAAAAGTATATGTTGAGCCCCTGCCATCTGCCAGGCATCGCACAAGCTACCTTCTACGCTTTTGCTAATGTACTAATCGTCACAATGCTCTGAAATGGGACTTATTATTTTTACTTCCCAGGATAGAGAACAGAGGGGCCGAAAGGTGAAATATTTTATTTACAAAGTTAGTAAGTAGCAGAGCTGGGCTTTGAACTTGGGTCTGTCCAACTCTATAGCTGATGCTGGGCCTCCTGGTCAGAGGGACGGCTATAGACTGACTTGTGTCCCCCCAAGACTCAAATGTTGATGCCCTAACCCTGAGTGGGGCTGCATTTGGAGTTAGGTTGAATGGGGTCATAAGGGTGGCACCCTGATCCTATAGGAACAGTGTCCTTATAAGAGGAGACATCATGGGGCGCCTGGGTGGCTCAGTCGGTTAAGTGGCCGACTTCGGCTCAGGTCATGATCTCACGGTCCGTGAGTTCAAGCCCCGCGTCGGGCTCTGTGCTGACAGCTCAGAGCCTGGAGCCTGCTTCTGATTCTGTGTCTCCCTCTCTCTCTGACCCTCCCCCGTTCATGCTCTGTCTCTCTCTGTCTCAAAAATAAATAAACGTTAAAAAAAAATGTTTAAAAAAAAAAAAGAGGAGACATCAGGGAGTTCTCTTTCTCTCGCTGCCACATGAGGGCATAGGGAGAAGGTGACCTTCTGCAAGTCAGAAAGGCTTGTACCAGGAACCAAACTGGCTGGCACTTTGTGGGGTTTTTGTTTTGTTTTGTTTTTAAATGCTTATTTATTTATTTTGAGAGGGTGTGTGTGTATGAGTGGAGGAGGGGCAGAAAGAGGGAGAAAGAGAATCCCAAGCAGGCTCTGTACCACCAACACAGAGTCCCACATGGGGTTCAAAGTCATGAACCGTGAGACCGTGACCTGAGCAGAAATCAAAAGTCGGACACTTGGGGCGCCTGGGTGGCGCAGTCGGTTAAACGTCCGACTTCAGCCAGGTCACGATCTCGCGGTCCGTGGATTCGAGCCCCGCGTCAGGCTCTGGGCTGATGGCTCAGAGCCTGGAGCCTGTTTCCGATTCTGTGTCTCCCTCTCTCTCTGCCCCTCCCCCGTTCATGCTCTGTCTCTCTCTGTCCCCCCCCAAAAAAAAAAATGTTGAAAAAAAAAATAAATAAACGTTGAAAAAGTCGGACACTTAACCCACTAGGCCAGCCAGGCGCCCCTGGTCAGCCCTTTGATCTTGGACTTGCAATCTCCAGAACCATGAGGAACGAATTTCTATCGTTTAACCCATTCAGCCTGTGGCATTTCGTTCTGGCAGCCCAAGCAGACTAAAACAGGGGCCCAGCTGCTACCGGTCAGCCAAGGATGCCAGTTAAAAGGAATGGCTCCCCTTCCATGGAATGTGGCTCTTCCCAAACTGCATGGGACAGGAGGAGAACCAAGACGGTGGTGATTATAATGGTGATGGTGATGGTGAGGATGTTGATAATGGTGATGGCAACAATAATAACTCACACCCAAGCCAAAGCCACCTGTACCATTTGCAAAATGAAACCACAGCAGAACGACGTAGCTGTCCCAACCCTCACACCCTGATTCCAAAGACGTTTCAGGAGAAGACAGGAAATGGCCCAGTAATCAGGTGCCGTCCATTAATTTGCTGCGTGAACTGTGATGGCTGAGTCTGCATCCTTGTGGAGTGGACACATAGCACAAACAAGCAAAGCCTGCTTCCTCAGTTAGCCAGGCCCCCTGTGCCCGTGTGTCAATGGAAAAGGCCAGTGTAGTAGATTAGATACCTGAGTGAATCTCCCAGTGAGAAACCTAAAAACTGAATGCTGAATACAATATTAAACAAAATATCCTCCTAAACGAATCACTGAATTGACCCAAAACGGAGCAATCCACAGACTCCCAGACTGGAGTGAAGGAGCCCCAAAGCCAGCTGGCACGCTGAGGTTTCGTGCAGGACATGGGAGACCTTGAGTTTGTGCTTTGCTGCCCCCCGGTGAGAGATGAGAAGATAAATCTTAGGGGTCCACCAGAGGATGTAGGGAAAATGTATGCACACATATGTACACAAATTTTACTGATTCAAAGATTGTATAGCACATCATTTATAAAAATAATAAGGGGTGCTTGGGTGGCTCAGTCGGTTAAGCGTGCAACTTTGGCTCAGGTCATGATCTCAGGGTTCACGGGTTTGAGCCCCATGTCGGGCTTTGTGTGGACAGCTCAGAGCCTGGAGCCTGCTTCAAATTCTGTGCGTGCCTCTGTCTACTCCTCCCCTGCTCATGTTCCGTCTCTCTCTCTCTCTCTCTCTCTCTCAAAAATAAATAAACATTAAAAAAAAAAAAAAAGACATACTAGGGCATCTAGGTGGCTCAGTCGGTTGAGCGTTTGACTTTGGCTCAGGTCATGATCTCACAGCTTGTGAGCTCGAGCCCCCTGTCGGGCTCTGTGCTGACAGCTCAGAGCCTGGAGCCTGCTTCGGATTCTGTGTCTCCCTCTCTCTCTGCCCCTAACCGACTCTCATTCTGTCTCTGTCTCTCTCAAAAATAAACATTAAAAAAAAGTTAAAAAAAAAAGACATACTCTTTACTATAAATTCGACACAAACAATTGATTCACACAAAACACTTACGATGATTTGTGCTAAACCCTCATATCCATTGCCAGCCTATGGTTGTGGTTCACTCTAGATCTAACGTGAATGTTGGTGGACACTTTTCTGGTTTATGTGAAGGAGGAAGATGAAAGAAAACAAAGACATCTTGGAATTTCACTCATTAATCAACAACGTAAGCTACTTCTTTGCTAAATCAGGTTATTATTACTTTTTAAGTTTGTTTATTTTGAGAGAGACAGAGATGGTGTGAGTGGGGTAGGGGCAGAGAAAGGGAGAGAGAGACAGAGAGAGAGAGGGAGAGAGAGAGAATCCCAAGCAGGCTCCACACTGTGAGCACAGAGCCCGACATGGGGCTTGAACTCACAAAACCGTGAGATCATGACCTGAGCTGAAACCAAGAACCAGATGAGCAACTGAATGAGTCATCCAGGTGCCCCAGATCACTGTTTTTGAATAGTGGAAGAATATTTCCCCAGGCTTGTGTGTGTGTGTGTGTGCGTGTGTGTGCTTGTGCACGCGTGTGTGCACTATTCACAGTGAAATGACCACAGGCATAACACACTTATAAGTTTAATCTGAATGCTTAACATCTTCCCAACACTTTGTCTAGACAATCGATAAAACATTAAAGCAAGGTTTGACTTGCGGCTCTTAGAACGGTGTGGGGTGCACAGTAGATATTGTCAAAATGCTGGCTATTATTTATTGTTATTTGCAGTATAGTCACTCCATGATGTCTCCTGAGTTTCAGTGTGGCTGGCTTCTGGGTTGTGGCCACATGTGTCTGGAGAACTATGTTCCTGGTTCAAGTCCCAGAGAAAGGCAGGAAGGTGGGCGGACCCAGGTGGCTAAGGACGAGTTTGGGCTGGGTGAGTGGAAAATCCAGTGGAAGTCTTCCCCTCCCTTCCACCGTGTGCTGAGAGGGACCCTGGGTGGATGGCTGGAGCCTGGGACGTGCATGGGTTTCATCTCCACAATGGCACCAACAGAGCTGAGTCACAGCACAGTGTTTAGACATGGCTGCTATACATCATTGGGCTAATTGATTTGGATGTCTCTTGCTCAATATTCTGAATTTATGGGTGCGGCTTTCTTTCCCTTTACTTCCCCCTTTTCCCCGCTCATATCTACCGCACTTGGTCTCTAGGAATCTTGGGGATCCCAGGCTCATGGGGTCCTCGGGCCAAGGTGATAACTATCTGTTGAGTTTCGCGAGCACCCAGAAAGAAGTATTCATCACAGGACACTCTTAAGTTTCAAACAGGCCCCAGGGAAACTCTGCTGGGCTGGCTTGGCAGAAGTCCAGCTCTCATTTGTATGATCTGATTAAGGAGACTGACTCCTCTGTGCCAAGAAACACGAAGTAAATTGCCAAGGTAGACAAGACACTGCTCTTTTTACAGACTTCGCCAGTGGAACAGTGATTCTCTCCCTCAGCATCTGTCCTGCTGGTGTCACCCCAGCACCCTGGGGCTTCGCGTCTCAGTAGGGGCTGACTCCCCGCACGACCGGGGCTTGGAGAAGTGGAGGACATGGGCGCAAAGGGCTCTGACTGCATCCCAGCAATGTTGTCTCCTTGGCTCTTTAGGCACAGGATGGGGAGATCAGGTGGTAAATTACTCCGAGCTCTTGGCTGCAAACAACACACCCCGCGAGTGTGAACAGAAAAGGCTTTCGGGAGCCCCTGAGAATCGCTGTGAGGACGCCAGGCCAGGTTGGAGAGCTGGGACAAGGCAGAGCTGCTGTGAGGAGACGTCACTGCCATCCCGATGGAGTGTGGGCCACGTGTGGCTGCTTGCAGGGCTGTTGCTGCCTAGGGCAGTGGGGGCTTCTGACACCCTCCCCCCAAACTGGCCCTCACTTCCCAACTCGTGATCGGTGGACACCAGTCATACGTCTATGCCCCTACTGCAAAGGAAGCCGGGAAGGTACGTTTCTGGTTTCTACTTTAGGGAGACATAAACTCAAAAGGTAGAGGCATCCCCAAATAAGAAAAGTGTGTGTGGGTGGGCAAGTAGAATGATAAATGTTCACACGTAATCAGTGATCTCACATCACATGATTAAGACATCCCACCCCCCCCCCCCCCCTCGGGCGCCAACCGCACTGCCTTGAGAAAGTCCCCTGGGCCCTGACCCACTGCCTGGGTCCTCAGATACTCACTCTGCACTCCTAAAGCTGGTCCTGAGTCCTTACCAGGAGCCTTGATTCTCTGTGTAACTCAGAGGTATGGCTTAATTGTTGCTCGTATGTTTGGTTGGATCTTTGGGTTTTTTTAAGTTTATTTATTTTGAGAGAGAGAGAGAGAGAGAGAGAGAGAGAGAGAGAGAGAGAGAGAATGAGAATGAGAATGAGAATGAGAATATATCCCAAACAGGCTCCACACTGTCAGCCAACTCTCAGTGCAGAGACGGATGCGGGGATTGAACTCAGGTACCGTGAGATCATGGCCTGAGGCGAAGACAAGAGTCGGACGCTTAACAGACTGAGCCACCCAGGCGCCCCATGGTTGGGTCTTTGTAGGCAAACACAAATGTCTTCAAGGGCCAGGCAGGTAAATTAGTGGAGGAAGTGAGCAGAGAGAAGGGCATGTGGAGGACAGAGGAACTGAAGGAGCAGTCCCTGCCCGGATGTTTCCATTTGGAAATATGGACCCAGTGGCCAGATCTCTGTGGATCTCTTTATGTGAAATACCCAGATTTGGTAATAATTGGTCAAATATTCTTGATCTGTTAAAAATTTTCATTATATTAAAAACTCCAAACATAAAGAGAAACAGAGTGATAGTATGATGAACACCCACATCCAAATACACTCATCACTCAGATTTAACATTTTTCACACCACATTTTACCTATTTTCTTCTGCTTCAGTATTTTAAAGTAACAAGATCAGAGAAGCTAATAAAATATTTTATCCTTAAACATTTCAATAGGCATCTCTTCAAAACATAGATATTTTCCAAAGTAGTAGCTACTTAACAATACCTAAGAAAATTAAAAAACACCAGGGCAACTGGGTGGCTCAGTGAGTGTCCTACTCTTGATTTTAACTCAGGTTTTGTTCTTGGGGTCGTGAGTTCAAGCCCCACGTTGGGCCCCATGCTGCACACTGGGTGTGGAGCCTACTTAGAAAAGAAAAGAAAATTAACAAATACCCTGTCTTCATTCATATTTCTTTCACTACCCCAAAGACGATGCTTTAGATGGATTGTTCAAACCAGAATCCAATAGAGGACCAAGAATTGGATTTGGTGGTTATGTGTCTTAGGTATCTTTAATCTGGAAGAGATCCCCACTGGTCTGTTCGTTTTGTTGCTTTTTTAATGTTTATTTATTTTTGAGAGAGAGAGAGAGAGAGAGAGAGAGAGAGGGAGAGGGAGAGTGTGGGCGGGGAGGGGCACAGAGAGGAGGAGACAGACGATCCAAAGTGGGCTCTGAGCTGACAGCAGAGAGCCCAAGGTGGGGCTCGAACTCACAAACCATGAGATCATAACCTGAGCCAAAGTTGGACGCTTAACCGACTGAGCCACCCAGGCGCCCCTGTTTTGTTATTTTTTGTGTGTGTTTCAACTGACACTGATTTGAAGAACTCAGACCAGTGTCTTGTTGACTGTCCTACTTATCTAGATAGGTCTGGTTGTTTCCTTGTGATGTCACTTAGCTTGTTCCCTTATCCTCTGTATTCCCTGCAAACTGGAAGTTAGAGCTAAAGGCTTGATTACGTCGATGTTAACGTTTTGTCAAGAATGTATCCCGGGTGATGCTGACTGCCTAATCCAGGACCTCAGAAGGCACAGGACGCTGTCCTATTAGTACAGACGTTAGATGAGAGACTGGGTTGAGATCATTCCCTGTCTTGTAACTTTGCGTTTTCTTCCTTAGATCCTCATTGCCCCCCAGGAGCATTTTACCTAATGGTTTTAGCATCCATTGATACCCCCTGCCCGAATCAATTACTTCATTAGGGATTGCAAGAGGGTGTTTTTCTTTCTTTTTTTTTTTTTAAATTTTTTTTTTCAACGTTTATTTATTTTTGGGACAGAGAGAGACGGAGCATGAACGGGCGAGGGGCAGAGAGAGAGGGAGACACAGAATGGGAAACAGGCTCCAGGCTCTGAGCCATCAGCCCAGAGCCTGACGCGGGGCTCGAACTCACGCGAGATCACGCGAGATCTCGCGAGATCGTGACCTGGCTGAAGTCGGACGCTTAACCGACTGCGCCACCCAGGCGCCCCAAGAGGGTGTTTTTCTAATGCTCTTTCTTTGACATGTATTAGCTTGCATTGTTCTATAACGAAGAGCTTTCTTGTGTCATCAACTGGGGCTGCGTGGTTCTCCTGAAACTGGATCTACTTGTTCTTAATACTGACCTTCTGACGATATGCCCGAAAAAGGACCCTCTGCTTCCAGGCCGCCCCTGACTGTGGGTAATTGAAACTGCAGATCAGAAGGGACCACTGTAACGACAAAGTGTTCTTTTCCTTTTTGAAGTATTCACTATTCTGGCTGCTGGATTTTTACGTATTCAATATTGTATCATCAGTTACAGCCTTTGTTCTCTTTTTTTTCTTTTTAATTTTTTTTAATGTTTATTTATTTTTGAGAGAAAGAGAGAGAGAGAGAGAGAGAGAGAGACAGAGTGTGAGCTGGTGAAGGGGCAGAGAGAGGGAGACACAGAACCCAAAGCAGGCTCCAGGCTCCGAGCTGTCAGCACAGAGCCTGATGCGGGGCTCAAACCCATAACCGTGAGATCATGACCTGAGCCGAAGTCGGACGCTCAACCGACCAAGCCTCCCAGTCGCCGCTGCTTTATTCTTTAAAAAATTTATTTATAAAACATTTTTAAATGTTTTTATTTATTTTTGAGAGAGAGAGAGAGCAAGAGAGCACAAGAAGGGGAGGGGCAGAGAGACAGGGAGACAGAGGAAACCTCTGAAGCAGGCTCTGCACTGACAGCAGAGAGCCCGATGTGGGGCTTGAACTCATGAACCATGAGATCGTGACCTGAGCTGAAGTCAGATGCTTCACGGACTGAGCCACCCAGGCTCCTCTCATAGACTTTATTCTTTTTTGATGTTCAAATTGTTCTGTCTTTGGCCAGTGGGAGCCCTTGAAGATGGTTTCTGCGTGGTTTTTGATGTATCTCTGCTGCCTTTGGTCACTCTTCCCCTCCAGGCACACCTTGATGTCCCATGTTCCCCAAGGGAACTTTTCCTGCTCCAGCCCTGAGATGAACCATTTCTGCAAGAGCTTAAGTTCCTTTTTTCAAATACTTTATTTTTTTCAATGTTTTTTTTTTTTTTTTTTTTTTTTTTTGGGACAGAGAGAGACAGAGCATGAACAGGGGAGGGGCAGAGAGAGACGGAGACACAGAATCGGAAACAGGCTCCAGGCTCCGAGCCATCAGCCCAGAGCCTGACGCGGGGCTCGAACCCACAGACCGCGAGATCGTGACCTGGCTGAAGTCGGACGCTTAACCGACTGCGCCACCCAGGCGCCCCCTTTTTTCAAATACTTTAAAGGCAGTCTGCAAGTTACACAAACCACGCAGCTCAGCTGGATACAGCCCATGGCGTGCTAGTTTGCCACCTTAGCTCTTAAGTTTCTGCAGTTTAATGCTGTAAGACGCAAGCGATCAAACGTCCGTGCATGTGGTTGTTGCCCTTATTGGTGGACCATTTGTTTTTGTTTTTTTTTTAATTTTTTTTTCAACGTTTATTTATTTTTGGGACAGAGAGAGACAGAGCATGAACGGGGGAGGGGCAGAGAGAGAGGGAGACACAGAACCGGAAGCAGGCTCCAGGCTCTGAGCCATCAGCCCAGAGCCTGACGCGGGGCTCGAACTCCCGGACCGCGAGATCGTGACCTGGCTGAAGTCGGACGCTTAACCGACTGCGCCACCCAGGCGCCCCTGACCCTTTGTTTTTAAACCTAACACATGTCTGTGCAGGACCCACCTGTCCATTGACTACTATGCTCACTGGAGCCTGTGCGTTTCCTCGTTTCATGCAGAATTCTGGGGAATGATTTTCTCATAATCTAGGTTTGCCTTGTCAGCTCCCACGTTTGGTCCCACTACTTTAGGATTATACTGTGTCCCTCTCGCACCTTCACGACCCAGAGCATTTCAGAATAGCTGACTGCTTCAAGCCCCTAATCGTGACACGGCAAGACCTCCATGATATACTGTTAACTAGGTGGCAAGGAGCAGGGCCTTGGAAATTGGCATTTTCATCTCATGCTATTGAGAGTATAAATTTGTATCACTTTCCAGTATTATCCGGGACTCCCTCACTTATAAGTGACAGCAACCCATACAAAACTAGCTTAAACAAACTCACAAAGGATGTTCATTGACTCAATTAACTGGGAAGACCGAGGGAGGGAAGGCTTCAGGCATAGCTGGATTCAGGGGCTCTATCTTTGTGACTTCTGATCCAAAAGGGAGAGAAAGAGCCCCCTGTGACAGTAGTTTATATAGAGTCTCAGGGAATACTTTGATTAATTCTCTCTGGATCTTATGCCCATCTCTGAACTGAACACTGCAGCCAGGGTTAAGAGAGGACTCTGGCTGCTTCAAATAGAGGAATGGGGGAAGCCTGGCTCCCTACAGGAAAAACAGAAGGCTATTATTAGAAGACGGGGGGAAAGAATTCTGAACAGGGGAGCACATCGGATGTCCATTTCATTTAGCAAAAAAAGCCAACAAAGATTTTGAAACTTTAAAACAAAGATTTTACCTTCCATCTATGAGAATAATTTCACATCAAAGAATTCACGAACAAAAAGATCACGGACAAGGGCAGACTTGTGTCCACGGATGTTTGTAATCACTGTACTGTGTATAATAGCAAAATATTTTAAGAATCTAAATGTCCATCTAGAGGAGATCAAACAACTTAGCGCCCATCCATGTTACTGGGATGCTAGGCAGCTCTTGAAAATGATCATTATTTCCTTGTATTTCATGACCAGGAAAGACCCCCATGATATACTGCTAAGTGGAAAAGACAGTCTACAAAATAGCACACATGTTATAATCTAATTTTTCTTTAATTGGCTCTATACCTGGGGCGCCTGGGTGGCGCAGTCGGTTGGGCGTCCGACTTCAGCCAGGTCACGATCTCGCGGTCCGGGAGTTTGAGCCCCGCGTCAGGCTCTGGGCTGATGGCTCAGAGCCTGGAGCCTGTTTCCGATTCTGTGTCTCCCTCTCTCTCTGCCCCTCCCCCGTTCATGCTCTGTCTCTCTCTGTCCCAAAAATAAATAAACGTTGAAAAAAAAAAATTGGCTCTATACCCATTGGGAAATAAACATGGTCAGGAACCACATCACAGGCTTAATAGAGGTTATCTCTGGGTGATTATTTCAATTTATTTAATTTGTCTACATTTTCTATGATAAGCACGTATTACTTTTTAATAACAGATTTTTTTTTTTTAAGAAAAGAAATCAGGATAAACACACAAAGATACTCAAAGAATAGACTAACAAGTAACGGGGGGGGGGGGGGTGGCCCAGGACCATGCCCACAAGGTCAGAGATGCTCAGAGGCAAGGACACCAGGCCTGTAGGTACCTGTGGGGGCTTTGCACACCTATTCATCATCAGTGCTGATTCCCTGTCATCTTGACGATTCACAGTTGCCACATTAATCGCAGGGTGGGGTGGGCAGGATGGGCTGACCAGGGCAGGCCACCACTGGCCCTCAGCTGAAAGAAGTCAAGTCCTCTTTGTCTTTTCCTCATCTGGTCCTGCCTGTGAAGACCTCCTTTTCCCAGCCAGCCCTATCCCCATCCCAAGCCCTGCCAGTTCTGGTCTGTGCACTCTCAGGTTAACTGAGAGTTAACCCATCACCCAACTTGGCAGTAAAAGCCAGCGGGCCAGAAGGCAGGGAGGTGCCATAGTGACCTGGGAGGATCCCCTTGGCCTGATGCCCTGATGCTCAGCTCCCCAGCACTGGCTCAGCAGACCCCAACCCACCTCTTCCCTTTACTCCCCCTAGGGGCTGGGATAAAAGGCTTTGGCCAGGCAAGGACCTCCAGCTCCAAACCAAAGTCAGCCTCTGCGCTGTGCCTGTTGGGGGATGCTGGGGCTCCAGGCCTTGGGTCACCTCTGTGTCTCCACTTGGGGAATGCTGAGGGATCTGTCCGGTTCTGCATTCACAGTGGAAGTCCCGATGTGGAGCTTGAACTTATGAACGATAAGGTCATGACTTGAGCTGAAGGCGGATACTCAACCGACTAAGCCACCCAGGCACCCCTGTTTTCCACATTTAAAATGAAACATTTCAAACATAATTATTTTCACAGTGAAAATATCCCTATACCCACCGCCCAATTTCTACTATTAGTAGTTTACTATATTTGCTTTATCATATGTCTCTCTGTCTATCCATCCATCAATACATTTTATTTTTTGTGCATCTCAAAGTAAATTGCAGACGCAGGTAACTTCCCCCTAGTTACTTCAGTATGTTTATCGTTAACTAGAGCTCAGTATTTGTTTATAGTTTTTTGAAGTGAAATCTATAAGCAATGAGATACAGACTCTTAAGTATACAGCTGCCAAATTCTGACAAATACATAAACCTGTGCACCCCAACCTCTATCAAGATGTAGAACCCTACCATCACCCCAGAAAGTTTCCTCATGCCCCTTCCCTATTGATACCTGCCCCCAACCTCTCGGAGAACAACACTGTTCTGATTGGTTCTACCCTAGGTTAGTTTTACCTGTTCTGGAACTTTATATAAATTGAATCATACAGAATATACTCTTTTGTTTAAAGTTTATGTCACTAAACATAATGATTTTGAGTCACTTATGTTATTGCATGTACCAATAGTTCTTTTTTTTTTTTAAGTTTAAAAATTTATTTTTGTGAGAGAGAGAGAGTGCAAGCCAGGGAGGGGCAGAGAGAGAAGGGAACAGAAGATCCAAAGCAGGCTCTGCACTGACAGCAGTGAGCCTGATGTCCCATGAACTGTGAGATCACAACCTGAGCCAAAGTCAGATGCTCAACTGACTAAGCCACCCAGGCTCCCTGTTCTTTTTTTTATTAGGAATAATATTCCATTGTATGACTCTAGCCCTGTTACCCATTTTCGTTTTGATGGATATCTGGGCTGTTTCCAGTGTTTTGGCTCTTAGGGAAAAGCTGCTATGAACATTCTTATACATGTTTTTTTGTAGACATATACATCCTATCAGGTCAATACCTAGAAGTGCAATTGTTGGGTCATAGGGTTGGCGTATAGTTTTTTAAAAAATATTTATTTGGGGCGCCTGGGTGGCGCAGTCGGTTAAGCGTCCGACTTCAGCCAGGTCACGATCTCGCGGTCCGTGAGTTCGAGCCCCGCGTCGGGCTCTGGGCTGATGGCTCAGAGCCTGGAGCCTGTTTCCGATTCTGTGTCTCCCTGTCTCTCTGCCCCTCCCCCGTTCATGCTCTGTCTCTCTCTGTCCCAAAAATAAATAAAACGTTGAAAAAAAATTAAAAAAAAATAAATAAAAAATATTTATTTATTTTGAGAGAGCGAGAGCATGTGCATGCACAAGTAGGGGAGGAGCAGAGAGAGAGGGGGAGCGAGAAAATCCCAAGCAGACTCCACGTTGTCAGCACAGTGCTTGACATGGGGCTTGATTCCACAAACTGCAAGATTATGACCTGATCTGAAATCAAGTCAGAGCTTGAGGGAGCCTGGGTGGCTCAGTGGGTTAAGCATCCAACTCTTGATTTCAGCGCAGGTCATAATCTCACAGCTCCGTGGGTTTGAGCCCCACACTGGGCTCTGTGCTGGCCACATGGAGCCTGCTTGGGATTCTCTCTCTCTCTCTCTCTCTCTCTCTCTCTCTGCACCTCCCAACTCGCTCTTTGTCTCTCTCAAAATAAAGAACTAAAAAAAAAAAAAAAAAGAGATGCTTAACCAACTGAGTAACCCAGGCACCCCGGTGTATAATTAATTTTAAAAGAATTGGCCTTTTCATCATTTCTTGATGTGTCAGGTGCTTTATGTACTTTACTTATTTATTTATTACTTTATTACTTTGTTTATTTATTTATTACTTTATTTATTTATTTACTTACTACTTACTATGTGTCAGGTGCTTTACTTGCTTTATTTAATTTTGGAAATAGCTCAATGTGGAAGGTGAGGAAGGTGATATCATCTCATTAAAAAATAAAGAAAGAAAAGAACTGGCCTTTTCCAAAGTGGTTGTATTATTTTTACATTCCCACTAACAATATAGGCGAGTTCTGGTCGCTCTCGATCCCCGTTAGCCTTTGGTGGGGGTCAGCTGTTTACATTCTGTTGCGTAGGTTGTGATATCTTATTTTAATTTGCACTGCCCTGATTATGAATGCTATTGTCTTTTTCGTGTGCTTATTATCCAGTCATATATCATCTTTTGTGAGCCATCTGTTCAAATCTCTTGCCAGTTTTGCACCGGGGTGGTTTGCCTTTTTATTTATCGAGTTGTAGAAATTCTCTACTCATCCTGGATACCAGTTCTTTTCAGACACGGTTTGCAAATGTTTCCTCCAGTCTAGAGCTTGCCTATTTGGGGTTTTAAAAAGTTTGTTTATTTATTTTGGGAGAGAGGAACAGAACGCATGAGCAGGGGAGGGGCAGAGAGAGAGGGAGAGAGAGAGAATCCCAAGCAGGCTCCATGCTGTCCACGCAGACTCTGATGTGGGGCTCGAACTCATGAACTGTGAGATCATGACCTGAGCTGAAGAGCCAGATGCTTACCAACTGAGCCACCCAGGTGCCCCATCATTTTTTTTTTTAAAGATTTTACTTCATTATTATTTTTTTTAAGTAATCTCTATACCCTGTGTGGGGCTTGAACTGACAACCCCAAGGTCAAAAGTCACATGCTTCACTGACTGAACCAGCCAGACACCCCTTGCCCATTCATTTTTAAACGAGGTCTTTGAGAGCTTAAACTATTGATAAAGTCTTATTTATCAGTTTTTTAACTTATGGTTATTGCTTTCTGTGTCCTAAGAAACATTTGCTACTCTTAGCCACAAAGATATTCTCCTCTGTTTTCTTCTTCTTTTTAAAATGTTTATTTATTTATTTTGAGAGAGAGAGTGAAGGAGAGAGAACAAGCAAGGGAGAGGGGCAGAGGGAGACAGAGAATCTCAAGCAGGTTCCACGCTGTCAGCACAGAACCCAACACAGGGCTTGATCCCACAAACCATGAGATCATGACCTGAGCCAAAGAAATCAAGAGTTGGATGCTTAACCCACTGAAGCACCCAGGTGCCCCACCTCTGTTTTCTTCTAAGAGCTTATGGTTTTAGCTTTTATGTTTACATCTATGATCCATCTTTAATTACTTTTTGTGTACGGTGTGAGGTAGGAATTAAGGCTATTTTTTTCTATATAGAGATCCAGTTTTTCAGCCCCATTTGTTTATTTTTTTAATTTTTTTTCAACGTTTATTTATTTTTGGGATAGAGAGAGACAGAGCATGAACGGGGGAGGGGCAGAGAGAGAGGGAGACACAGAATCGGAAACAGGCTCCAGGCTCTGAGCCATCAGCCCAGAGCCTGACGCGGGGCTCGAACTCCCGGACCGCGAGATCGTGACCTGGCTGAAGTCGGACGTTCAACCGACTGCGCCACCCAGGCACCCCCAGCCCCATTTATTAAAAATATTTTCCTCTCCCCCTTGGATTGGCTTTGGCACCATTGCCAAAACCAAATGACTAAACAAGTGTGGGTCTATTTTCAGCTCTCTCTTCTGTCCTTGATGCATTGCTTGATCCTTATAATGGTACCACACTATGTTGATTCCTGTAATTTATATTAAGTCTTGAAGTAAGGTAATGTAAGTATTCTAACTTCTTTTTCAAGATTGCTTTGGAGATTCTAGGTCCTTTGCATGTCTGCATAAGTTTTATTTTATTTATTCTTAATTTTACTTTTAATTTTTTAAAATTTACATTCAAATTAGTTAGCATATAGTGCAACAATGATTTTAGGAGTAAATTCCTTAGTGCCCCTTACCCATTTAGCCCATCCCCCCTCCCAAAACCCCTCCAGTAATGCTCTGTTTATTCTCCGTATTTACGAATCTCTTCTGTTTTGTCCCCCTCCCTGTTTTTATATTATTTTTGTTTCCCTTCCCTTGTGTTCATCTGTTTTGTCTCTTAAAGTCCTCATATGAGTGAAGTCATAGGATTTTTGTCTTTCTCTGACTAATTTCACTTAGCATAATACCCTCCAGGTCCATCCACGTAGTTGCAAATGGCAAGATTTCATTCTTTTTGAATGAACATTGTACATATACACCACATCTTCTTTATCCATTCATCCATCGATGGACATTTGGGCTCTTTCCATACTTTGGCTATTGTTGATAGTGCTGCTATAAACATGGGGGTGCATGTGTCCCTTCGAAAGAGCACATCTGTATCCCTTGGATAAATGCCTAGTAGTGCAATTGCTCGGTCGTAGGGTAGTTCTATTTTCAGTTTTTTGAGAAATCTCCATCCTGTTTTCCAGAGTGGCTGCACCAGTTTGCATTGCCACCAGCAGTGCAAAAGAGATCCTCTTTCTCTGCATCCTCACCAACATCTGTTGTTTCCTGAATTGTTCATGTTAGCCATTCTGACAGGTGTGAGGTGGTATCTCATCATGGTTTTGATTTGTATTTCCCTGATGATGAGTGATGTTGAGCATTTTTTCATGTGTCAGTTGGCCATCTGGATGTCGTCTTTGGAGAAGTGTCTATTCTTGTCTTTTGCCCATTTCTTCACTGGATTATTTGTTTTTTGGGTGTTGAGTTCTGCATAAATTTTAGAATCAGCATGTTAATTTCTATAAACAAACCTATGGAGATTATGATTTATGAATTGAATCTATAAACCAATTGCGGAGAATTAACAATATTGAATCTTCTAATCCATGAACATGGTATGTCTCTCCCTATGCTTACATCCTTTAAACATTTACCTTAGGAACGTTTTGTAGTTTTCATTATGTAAGTCTTGCGCATCTTTTGTTAAACTTATTCTTAGGTATTTTCTGGTTTTTTGTCTTTGTCGTAAATTGGATTTTATTTTAATTTTACTTTTCAGCTATCTACTGCTAAAAAAATCTGGAACACTTCACAAATTTGATGTCATCCTTATGTGGGGACTGAGTTAATCTTCCATGTCATTCTAGTTTCAGTATATGGGTTGCCAAAATGACATTGTATGTTTTTAATAAAAACACAGTATCATCCACTCCTGTGAATTTTTAAGATACACTCCAGGCAATGGGGCACCTGGGTGGCTCAGTCAGTTAGGCATCCTACTCTTGATTTGGGCTCAGGTCATAATCTCACGGTCAGGAGATGGAGCCCTGAATCCAGGCTCTGTGATGGACATGGAGTCTGCTTAAGATTCTCTCTCTGCCCCTCCCCTACACACACACACACACACACACACACACACACACACACACGTGTGTGTGTGTGTGCTCTCTGTCTCTCTTAAAAAAGAAAAAAAAAAGATACACTACAGGTAAGGAAGTCGCTTCTTACCTGGATCCCTTTGTGTGCCTAGCACAGTGCCATGGACCCCTACAGGGAGCATTATGGGATCTCTGCCCAGAGTGCCTTCTCCTCTGGGTCACTATCTGGCTCTCTGAGGTTGGAAGCCTACATTCTCCACTACGAACTCCACACACTCACATCAGCTGTGATTTTGTAAGATGGTTCATCAGTCCTAAAACATGGTGGCAAAAAATGCTTCCTGAGCCAGAACCTGATTTACTGGCTCATTCCTCACATTCATCCCCAAATATTACTGGAGAGAGAAAATCCCATCTCACGGACCTAAGGATAGCCAGAAAGAGTGAAAAGAGAGGCACATCTGTCAGGCTCTTTAAAAACCATTTCTAGGGGCGCCTGGGTGGCGCAGTCGGTTGGGCGTCTGACTTCAGCCAGGTCACGATCTCGCGGTCCGTGAGTTCGAGCCCCACGTTGGGCTCTGGGCTGATGGCTCAGAGCCTGGAGCCTGTTTCCCATTCTGTGTCTCCCTCTCTCTCTGCCCCTCCCCCGTTCATGCTCTGTCTCTCTCTGTCCCAAAAATAAAAATAAAAACGTTGAAAAAAAATTAAAAAAAAAAAACCATTTCTAACCTCTTGGGTGGGTCATGATGACCCTTGAGGAGAAGACAGTGCCTCCCGCAAAAGCTTGGTGGCCCCAGCCTACAGGTGCTCTTGGAGCACGCGGAAACCTCTCTTCAGCCTCAGATGAGACTGGCCTGACATGCTTTCTAAGCTAACCACAGTATCATATTCTTCTTCTTCTTTTTTAATTGTAGTGAAATATGCATAACATAAAAGTTACTGTTTTAACAATTTTAAAGTAAACAGTTCAGCAGCCTTAAGTAAGTACATTTGCACTATTGTGCAAACATCACCCCCATCTGTCTCCAGGACTGTTTCTCATCCCCTATCACGGTTCATCTTAGAAAATTATTTTTCATCTGACCTATGATTTTTGAAGAATGAATTAAAAGCAAGTTGCCCAGGGGCGCCTGGGTGGCGCAGTCGGTTAAGCGTCCGACTTCAGCCAGGTCACGATCTCGCGGTCCGGGAGTTCGAGCCCCGCGTCGGGCTCTGGGCTGATAGCTCGGAGCCTGGAGTCTGTTTCCGATTCTGTGTCTCCCTCTCTCTCTCTGCCCCTCCCCCATTCATGCTCTGTCTCTCTCTGTCCCAAAAATAAATAAACGTTGAAAAAAAAATTAAAAAAAAAATAAAAGCAAGTTGCCCAGCCCTCCACTCCCAAACCACTTCGCAGTCCTGGGATCCACAGTGTGATAGATATCTTTCCTCCTGGCTCCCATTAGCTGGTCCAGGCCTCACGGGCTTAGCCCAACTCAGGGCTGTGAGCCCTCGGGCCCCCTGTCCGAAGGGGGTGGGTGGACGCCTAGGGGGTGGGGCTTCCAGATTAGCTTCCGCCCCCTCCTCTGGTCTGGCCCTGGGTCCATTAGGGAGATTGCAGTCCTGCCCAACCCCCCCCCCCCAAATTGTCTGGGGCTTCCGTTTCTTCCCACCCTACCACCAGGTCCCCACAACTTTCCCGAGTCTCTACAAGCCCCTCCAAGAGTCCTGAGGGAATGTGAGTGTTGCATCCACACGACTCCTGAAACAGAATGCTACGGGCACCAGTGACAGTCACAACAAAGTTTATTACAATGAGAGGCAAGGCCGAGCGATCGGACCAACACTCTTGACAAGAGTGCGGCCCCGAACAGCCGGGGTACAGAGTTTTTATAACCGGTCACATCGTTTTATCATCACCTGGGAACAGAACAAAGAAAGAGGTTCCAGATGAGTTAGAAACAGTTGCCTAATGAGGTGTTTACTTTAGACTTTCTGCCTCTAAGTTGCAACCAGTGGATCTCCTTGACCCTGCCTCTGACACTCTTTTCTTTGAACTTTTGTTTCCTTAATTGGTGAAGCCTAATTTACAAGGGTATGAGGCGTAGTTTACCAGAGCAAAGCAAGGCTGTTATCTCTTAACCTTCAGTGTCAACACAAAGCTGTTATTTTTCAAGCTAAGCATTAGCCCTACACTACAATTTAACCCTTACAGTGAGACCCTTCCTTCACGGTGAAGCTAGCCCCGCCCTGGGGCAGAGCCGGAGGCCATGATCTTTCCCTGCCTAACTGCCTCCTCACGTGGTAGACCCAGTACAATTTGCAGTACAAATGACGTCCGTCCGAGAAGGGCT
Organism: Herpailurus yagouaroundi; assembly: GCF_014898765.1. NCBI lineage: Eukaryota > Metazoa > Chordata > Mammalia > Carnivora > Felidae > Herpailurus > Herpailurus yagouaroundi. The sequence continues at coordinate 6,272,090 of NW_024412416.1, read as the reverse complement.
TTGATTCTGTAAGGAGTTTCAGCGGGCGCAGTGGCCCCACAACCACCGCTTTGGCCTCATTTCTTAATGGGCTTCTGCCTGCCAGGGGACCTTCCTTTCATCCTCCAGTTCTCCCATCCATGAGTGGACCTGGTGTTCCAAACGATTGTCACAGGGCCCAAGGTGAAGGGTTTCTGAGCTCTGTGCCGTCCTGATAAGGCAGGCCTGGGCCATGCCTCACTGGCTTCAGCCACAGCTTGGTTTTCTCAGCCAACAAAGAGGGCCAGGCCCACGGGACTCTGGAATCACACTGGCCCTCAGACCTGGTTTCCCAGGGAGCACTGCTGGGGTCGGAGCAGAGTGAGGTTGGAACAAGAGATTAGGGTCCCAGGCCTTAGGTCAGGAGGGGTCTGAGAGAGGACAGGGCAGGGGTGAGGCAATCACCACCCAGCCTGCACTCCTGCTCCCCACTCCACCCCATCTCTGAGCCACAGCCCTGCTCCTCTGGGAAGTAGAGCGACCACTCAGTGAGCTGTGTGACGTCCAGCAACTTACTTAACTTTTCTGAACTGTTAAAATGGAGATGTACAAATGGTTTTGGGGATTAAATAGGAATGTTCTGGTTGAACAAATGCCTGGCGTGGAAGAGAAACAATCTCCTCGGAAGACCCACCCCTTATCCAGACCCACCAAGGACACATACGCTATATGTCAATGCCAGTAAAAATCCCCAGACCTGTGACCTCAAGATGCCCTGCCCAATGGGAGCTGGAGGGGTCCAGACACCTCAGCTCCTTTTTCAAAGGAGGGCAAGGACATTTTTGTCATCATCACCCTCAAGGAGAAACCAGAGTTTCACTGGGCCCCTGGGTGGCTCGGTCGGTTAAGCATCCGACTTCAGCTCAGGTCATGATCTCACGCTTTGTGAGTTAGAGCTCCGCGTTGGGCCCTGTGCGGACAGCTGGGAGGATGGAGACTGCTTCGGAGTCTGTATCTCCCTCTCTCTGTGCCCCTCTGCCCCTTGTGCTGTTTGTGTGTCTCAAAATAAATAAATACATAAAAACATAAAAAAAAAGGGGGGGGGCGCCTGGGTGGCTCAGTCGGTTGGGCATCTGACTTCAGCTCAGGTCATGATCTCATGGTTCATGGGTTTGAGCCCTGCATCAGGCTCTGTGCTGATGACTAGGAGCCTGGAGCCTGCTTGGGATTCTGTGTCTCCCTTGCTCTCTGCCCCTCCCCTGCTCACGCTCCGTTTCTCTCTGTCTCTCAAAAATAAATGAATGTAAAAAAAAAAAATTTTTTTTTTTAGAAAAGAAAAAAAACCAAACAAACCAGAAACTCAGAGCAAGGAGGGAGTTTGGTGATATGCCCAAGCCCCACCGCAACCCAACTCAATTAGAATCTTTGCTGGGTAGGGCCAGCTTTGGATAGTTTTTAAAAGTCCCCAGGTGCTTCTAATGTGTAACCAGGGTTGAGAGCTGCTGGTTTAGTCCAACCTCCTCTTTGCAGAGATAAAAGAACACACAGGGGGAGAAAACCCCAGAAAGGTTAACAGAAATAAAATATTTAAAGTGAAAGAGTATGGTTCAAATTCGTTGCCCTAAAGGGGGAAGTTGTTATGATTTCCCTATTTCTGTTATTGCTCTAGGCAGGCTAGCTCTGTGGACATGTGTCTTATAGGGTCACACCAGCCCCTCATGCTTGGAAGGGCCCTGTGCTTGACTTACTGCTCTGCCGCTGCTGTTTTGAAATGTTTAATTTTTTTTTTATTTTTTTTTCAACGTTTATTTATTTTTGGGACAGAGAGAGACAGAGCATGAACAGGGGAGGGGCAGAGAGAGAGGGAGACACAGAATCGGAAACAGGCTCCAGGCTCTGAGCCATCAGCCCAGAGCCTGACGCGGGGCTCGAACTCCCGGACCGCGAGATCGTGACCTGGCTGAAGTCGGACGCTCAACCGACTGCGCCACCCAGGGGCCCCTTGTTTAATTTTTTTAATAAGGGGTCCCACATTTTCACTTTGTACTGGGCCCTGCTGGTCCTGGCCCTAGATTGCACAGCTCTTAAAAGCAAACTGGATTATCACCCCTTTAAAGGAAGACGAAGAATGCAGGGCTCAGAGGCTTGCTGGACCTCCTGGGCTCCATTGCCCAAGGAGGTCCCTTCTGTCCACTCCATCAGGGGAGGAGGCTGTCCTGGGATCTCCTGCGGGAAGCAGTGAAAGAGTTCCAGTGCTCTCTCTTACAAGCTGTGAGAGCCCCTCTGAGCCTCAGTTTTCTCATCTGTAAAATAATGCCTGCCTCGCAGAATTACTGAGAGTGGCCAGAATTATTCCTGTCCCTCTAGATGCTGGAAATATGTGACTTCTCTTGCTTTATAGGAACACAGAACGCATCGTTCCCCAAAAGAATGGGACCCACGTGCTCCAGGTGCAGCCTTGTAAGCCACCCCAAGGTCCCTTTTTCTCCCTCAGAGGCCCAATTACAGTAAGTTCCCAGATTTTTGCTTTTCTCACCCAAATGAAGGACAAGCAGTTCTGGGGAAAGCTTTCATTCTGGAGTGGGCTTGTAGGCTTGAGAGTCCCTGGTGAAGGGTTGCTGCTGCTGCCCTCTGGTGGTAATGTGTGTATATGCACAAATTCCTAACCTGGGAAACGCTTGGTAACATACTATATTTCAATTATGATAATAACTTATTGCTACTCTGCTAGGCAAGAGGGATACAAAGACAAATAAAACATAGTTCTTGCCCTTTAAGAACTTTAAGAACTCACAGCTTAGAAAGTGAAAGGGAGATAGCTCGAATACAGTGTAACGTGAGAAGTTATAATAAAAACAACTCCCGGGGCACCTGGGTGGCTCAGTAGGTTAAACATCCGGCTTCAGCTCAGGTCAAGATGTCACGGTTCGTGAGTTCAAGACCGGCATCGGGCTCTGTGCTGACAGCTCGGAGCCTGGAGCCTGCTTCAGATTCTGGGTCTCCCTCTCTCTCTGCCCCTCCCCTGCTCATGCTCTAGCTCTCTCAAAAATAAACATTAAAAAAAAAAAAAAAAAAAAAGAAACAAAAACAACAACACCTGACTTCTAGCTCCAGACAATATAGGGTACACATATTCCTATTCTTCCCACTAAGTAAAGCTGAAAACTTATGGACATTCTATATACACAGACATGAGAAGACCTCTTTGAGGTTGAGAGAAGAGGCAAACTTTGCTAGGGGCCTTGAGACCCAAAGAATGACATGGCAGTGAGTTCCCAGGGTTTTCTTTTTTGTCCTTTTATATCTGACTGGATACTGGAGAAGCTGACGACCTTATACATCCATGGATGCAGACTAAAAAAATCCCCGAGGAAAGTCTGCTCTCTCCAGTCAAAAGACCAGGAAAGGGGTAGACGAGCAAGACAGAAAACTTCTAGACAATAATCACTCCCGTGAGGTCAAACTCCAAAAAACACCAAGCCAAACCAAATCAAACCAACAAACAAGCAAACAGTGTCCCAGCCCCATCAGCAAAGGCTGAGTGGGATCCCACACTTGTGCCCACGCTGGGCATCACGAGGCAGCCCACTCCCCTGCCAGGGTGGCATCAGAGGCCAAGTGGGGAGCTGGCACTTTTATCCCCACCCGATGGTAATGAGGACCAAAGTGGAGGTCCCTTAGGGAACCTGGACTCCCACATCTATCCTCTGCCCCTGCTGGGGTGATGTCGGAGGAGGCACAGTGGAGAAACAGGACTGGCACAACCCCTGTGGTGACAGTTCCCCCACCTGCAGTGTCAGCAGAGGCCACAGAGGCCAGGGGGAAGGGGGCTACATTTTCTAAGTGATGGGGGTGGAAAAAAAAAAAAAGATCTGTCAACCCAGAATTCTATATCCAGTGAAAGTCCTTCAGAAATAAAAACATTCTCAGAAAATTGAGGAATTTTCTGCAAGCAGACTTACTCTAAAAGAATGGCTAGTGGAAGCTGTAAAACACAGGAGAAAAAATGATAAAAGAAGGAATCTTAGAACATCAGGAAAAAAGAAGTAGCAACGGAAAGAGTAAAAGTATGAGTAAAGACAATGCAATTTCCTTCTCTCAAGTTTTAGAAGTTTGATGGTTAAGGCAAAAATTATAACCAATGTAGGTATTAATATTTATAAAGGAAATAGACAATTTTAAGTGAGGAACGGTAAGGGGACTTAAAAGGAGGTAATATTTCTATACTACATTATACTTCATCAGACTGTGGTTAAGTTATACACACATATTGTAATACTCAGACAAAACCCTAAAAAAATCTATACTGGGGCCACTGGGTGGCTCAGTTGGTGGAGCATCTTACTCTTGATTTCGGCTCGGGTCATGATCCCAGGGTCATAGGATCGTGGCCGCGTTGGGCCCTGTGGTGAGTGGGGAGCCTGCTTAAGATTCTCTATTTCCCTCTGCCCCTCTTCCCCCACCCGTGCACTCTCAAATAATAATAATAAAAATCTATATAAAGAAATACACTAACAAACAAAATTAATAAATAAAAATTGAATTTAAAAAAAAGGTTCGGGGTGCCTGGGTGACTCAGTCAGTTAAGCGACCAACTTCAGCTCAGGTCATGATCTTGTGGTTTGAGAGTTTGAGTCCCGTGTGGGGCTCTGCGCTGACAGTGCAGAGCCTGGAGCCCCTTTCGGATTCTGTGTCTCCCTCTCTCTCTGCCCCTCCCCTGCTCACGCTCTGTCTCTCTTTCCTTCAAAAATAAATAAACATTAAAATATTTTTTAAAAAGTTTCAATTAGCACTGAGGGAAGGAGGAGGAAAAAACAAAAACCAAAAAATGAAATGGCAGACTTAAGCCCTAATAATCAATAATACATTACACATAGATAGCCTAAATACATCAATTAAAAGATAGAGATTGGCAGATTTTTTTTAATGTTTATTTATTTTTGAGAGAAAGAGAGACAGAATGTGAGTGGGGGAGGGGCAGAGAGAGAGGGGGAGACATAGAATCTGACGCCGGCTCCAGGAGCTGTCAGCACAGAACCCCACATGGGGCTTGAACCCATGAACCGTGAGATCATGACCTGAAGGGAAGTCGGACACCCCACCGACTGAGCACCCAGGCGCCACTGGCAGAACAGATTTTTAAAACTGACTCAATTATACGTTATTTAAAGAAACTCACTTCAAACATAATGATGTAGATAAGTTAACAGAAAAAGATCCGAGCCAGATATACTATGCAAACACTAATCAAAGAGAGCAAGACAGGCTATATTAATAGCAGATAAATTTATTTCAGAGCAAAGAAAAGCACCAGTTACAAGAAAGGACTATTACATAGTGATAGAAGGGCCAATACACTAAGAAGACTCAGCAATTCTAAGGGTGTACGCATCAAACAGAGATGCAAAACATATGATGCAATATAATGATAGAACTGAAAGAAATAAGACACATCCACAATTATAGCTGAAGACTTCAACATCTTCCTCTCAACAACTGAGAGACTAGTTAGAAAATCAGCACAGATATAGAAGCACTCAAAAAACACACTAACCAATGGGATCTAATTGGTATTTACAGAACACTCCACTAAAAAATGGCAGAACATGTCCCTTAAACTGGTCCCATCTCCCACCCTTCCTTGACCTCCCTGCAGCATACCGTAAACACACTCCCCCTTTGTCCTCAGCCTCTACCTTGAATATTCCCTTTACCTTGTTGCCTGATTAGAAACCTGGCTTCTTCTATTTGCAACAGGAAATGCTTTTTAGTCACTAAGTATATTTCTTCCTGACTATAAAAGTAACAAGGGGATACAGAATAGAAAAGTGTGAAATAGGTATATATGTTTAAAATCACCATAATGTCTTCATCACCCAAAGACAACTTTCGGTACAGTTTTATCATAACAGTTTAAAAATATACGCATAGAAAATTGGGGGTTCTCACTGCATGTGCTGTTTCACAGTCCTTTTTTTTTTTTTTTTAATTTTTTTTTTCAACGTTTTTATTTTTATTTTTGGGACAGAGAGAGACAGAGCATGAACGGGGGAGGGGCAGAGAGAGAGGGAGACACAGAATCGGAAACAGGCTCCAGGCTCTGAGCCATCAGCCCAGAGCCCGACGCGGGGCTCGAACCCACAGACCGCGAGATCGTGACCTGGCTGAAGTCGGAAGCTTAACCGACTGCGCCACCCAGGCGCCCCTCACAGTCCTTTTTTAAAAAAATCTAATGTTACATATGAAAATATTTTTGAAAGCTACTGATGTTCCTTCCCTTTAGGCCGTACCGTAGTTTAGTCATGCCCATTTGAGCTGTTTTCCAATCTTTCTCAAATTAAGTAAGTAACTCTATGATGTACCTAAGTCTTTTACTTGGATCCAATTACCTTCTTCAGAGAAACTCCTTGAAATTATTGGGGCAAAGTGAACTTTTGATTGTTAATAAATTTTTCTTAAATTACAGAAAACGAAAATTTCATCATCGGATTCTATTCCATAGAGAGTCTAGGGCGGCTTCCTCCCAGTTTGAATCGGACCGTCTCAAATTCCCCTCCAGTCCTAAATTTCCAGTCTCGGTAAACATCTCCCAGCAGCCCGCACCCACGCCTGCGCACAATCGCCCAAACGCAGGCCTCCCGACCGAAGGGGAAACTTAAGGACACGCCCCCGAAGCGCAACCTCTTTAAATTTTAAAATGAAGGCCCGAGCCAATGAATGTTAAGTTTCTCCCGGAACTGCGTGCCCCGCTCACAGCCACGCCCTCCACCAATCAGGCAGAGAGCTTCTCCGTCGTCCTTCCAATCAGCGCCAAGGCTGGGAGTTACCAACGTAAGTTACGTATGGCGAGCGACCAGTAGGAGCTGACTCTGGGGGCTGACTCCGCCAATGGCAGCAGCGCTTGGAGAGCGCGGGAGCTTTTCCACCGGGACTCCTGAGGGAAAGTGGTGAATGGCGCTGGTTCCCTGAGGCGAGGGCCGAGAGGACGGCGGCGCGGGCCCCGGCCGGAGCCCGGGGGCGGCGGCGCGGCCGGCATGGCCTGCTGTCACAACGTTATGTTGCTGCTGGACACCGCGGGCGGTGCCGCCGGCCGGAGCCCGGCCCGGCGGGCCGCCCTGCGCCTCCTCACTTACCTGAGCTGCCGATTCGGCCTGGCCAGGGTCCGCTGGGCCTTCAAGTTCTTTGACTCCCAGGGGGCGCGGAGCCGGCCGTCCCGCGTGTCTGACTTCCGCGAGCTGGGGGCCCGCTCCTGGGAGGACTTCGAGGAGGAGCTGGACGCCGTGCTCGGGGACGGCGCCCACGGCGCCCACCTGCCGGGCCCGGCGCCCAGGGCCAGCCACACGCACGGCGCCCTGATGGAGACGCTGCTAGACTACCAGTGGGACCGGCCCGAGATCACGTCGCCCACCAAGCCGATCCTGCGCAGCAGCGGGAGGAGACTGCTGGACGTGGAGAGCGAGGCCAAGGAGGCCGAGACTGCGCTCGGGGGCTTCGTGAACGCGGTCTTCCTGCTGGCCCCCTGCCCGCATTCGCAGAGGGAGCTGCTGCAGTTCGTGTCCGGGTGCGAGGCGCAGGCCCAGCGCCTGCCGCCAGCCCCTAAGCAGGTGATGGAGAAGTTGCTGCCCAAGCGAGTGCAGGAGGTCATGATCGCCCGAAAAATCACCTTGTACTGGGTGGATACCACCGAGTGGCCCAAGGTGAGTTAATGGTAAGGTCCAACTTGGTGCACGGTGCCCTGCGGGATCAGCCGGAACCTGGCGGCGTCCGCAGAGCCGCCAGTAGACCCAGAATGCGACCAGCCTGACCCGCATGGGTCCGTTCGGGAGGAAAGTCCTGTGGTCACAAAGTGGGACAGTCTCCACGACAAAACAGGTAGGTCCTTGGGCCCTGCTGAGGTCAGCGTTTAAAGCCCTTCACAATTTGGGCCCTGTCCGCCTTCCCAGGGAATACTCCAGCATGTGAAGCATGGTCTCTTGGGTCAACAAATCTCGAGTGCTTGTTCTGTCTTAGCCCCCCGGAAGCCTTTGCGAGTCTAAGCCTCTCTTCCAACGCCTTGCCCAGTGGCAACACCTCGGTCTCTGTTTTGAATTTCCACCCACTTTTGTGGCACTTACCCTTTCCCAGTGATCAGTTCCGCTCCTGCAAGTCTCTCCGTTTCATCTGGTCTAAAAACGTCTCAAAGGCAGGTCCACACACCCCTTTGTGTCCCCTGCAGATGCACCTTGAACGTTGTGTGAGCTCAGTTAAGTATCTGTTGACTAAAGGAGTACATTTAGGTACTTCCGGTTCTAAGTGGCTCATTTGGGGCCCCAGCTTCAGTTAAGCACCCCTTATGATAAGTATTTTTACCTTCATTTTTCTGCTGTCTGCTTGTTGTAATAGTCAAGCCATTGCACTGAGCGCCTACTGCACGTTGTAGCTGCTGGGGGTGCGGTGGTCAGCTGTAGTGGTTTACCTTCTGGTGAGGAGGATTCATGAAACAGATAAGATTAACAGGTCAAACAGGTGAGCAGGAGGAGGTAAAAGGGTGGGGGGACTGTTGTATATAGGGTGATGGTCAGGGGAGGCCTTTATAAGCAGAGAAGGTGAAGGAGGAGGAATGTGAAGGCTGGGAAAGAACATTCCAGGCAAAGAACAAGTATAAAGGTTTGAACTAGAAATGAGCTCAGTTTGTTTCAGCAAGTGCCCATCTATGGGGCTTAAGCAGTAAAAGTGCCGATTTTCTTCTAATTGATGGGAAGTGGGTTAACCAGGTGAAAGATGTGCTTCCGCTTATTGAAAACTCCTGCCACTGAACGAGGGGTGGGTTAAATTGCAAGATTACAAATGGAAAATGAGCAGATGCTTAAATAATGGTATGTAATGTTAAAATTTCCAACGTGCTTTCGCATACAAAGCCCAAAAAAGGCGTGGGAAATGCAAAATAAGGCAGCAGTGGCTTGTCAAAAGGAAGGGACAGAGTGTTTAAGGGGGATTGTAAACATTTCATGGAGAAAAAGGAATCCTAGAACTTAAAATTTCTGAAGGCAGCACATGAAGTGTTGGACCCATACTCAACACATAAGTGTTTGATTTGGGATGATTGACACCAGATCACAACAAAGACTTGGTTCTGAAATTATATCAAATACTGGCTAGAAATCTTAACAGATGGGGCTTGGAGATCCTTCTCTCCTTTTTCTCTTTTTGGAATAGCTTTGCAATAAGGAGATTGATGGTACCTTTTTGGAGACCCCTTCCAGTTCTGACACTCTACCTTCTGAGGGGATGGGTCTTCTCTGAGGCTTCCCTTCTCACTTTAGCTGTGTGTTTCCCCTAAGAAAATGTCCCATCAAACAGGCTTTTCTGGAATTTTTTTTTCTGGTGAAGATCGATCCTTTACTATTCAAAAAGCCTCTGCCTGGCCACACCTTGGAGACAAAAGGGAGCTTTGGGTCCTGTCCTTGGAGAGCTCTGGCTACAAGGGCAGAGAAAAGGGAAGGAGAGAAAATCCAGGCCCTGTCTGGTGGAGCTCCCCATCTGGGAAATGGAACGGGAGAAACAGAACCTGGATTCACAGACTGGGGGAGGAGGGATCCAAGCACAGAACTCTGGCAGAATAAAGGGAACACAGGAGACTCCTGGAACACTTTCGGCTTTCTCTCCGATTTATTCAACACCTACTTATTACCTGTCTGCTAGGTGTGCTGAGTGTACCATTAAGTGAACCAGACAGATGCTTTCCTGGAGTTTATAGTCTTGTGGACATTTATAAATCTCCAGATTCGAAACTATCACTAAGGCTTGTCTGTCAGTTATTCTGTAATGTGCATAAAAATGAAAAATGTAGGGGCGCCTGGGTGGCTCAGTCAGTTAAGCGTTCGACTTCGGCTCAGGTCATGATCTCGCGGTCCGTGAGTTCGAGCCCTGCATGGGGCTCTGTGCTGACAGCTCAGAGCCTGGAGCCTGTTTCAGATTCTGTGTCTCCCTTCCTCTCTGACCCTCTCCCGTTCATGCTTTGTCTCTCCCTGTCTCAAAAATAAATAAACGTTAAAAAAAATTTTTAAAAAAATTGAAAAATATAACCGCACTTTTTATATTGATTGTGTTTTTTATTTTGAAATAACTTAAAAAAAAATTTTATTTACATCCAAGTTAGCTCACATAAAGTGTAATAATGGTTTCAGGAGTAGAATTTAATGATTCATCACTTCCATATAACAGCCAGTGCTCATCCCAACAAGTGCCCTCCTTAATGTCCATCACTCATTTAGCCCATCCCCCCACCCAGCACCCCTCCAACAACCCTCAATTTGTTCCCTGTATTTAAGCATCTCTTATGGTTTGTCTCCCTCCCTGTTCTTGTATTATGTTTTCTTCCCGTATGTTCATCTGTTTTGTATCTTAAAGTCCTCATATGAGTGAAGTCATATATTTGTCTTTCTCTAATTTTGCTTAGCATAATACCCTCTAGTTCCATCCACGTTGTTGCAAATGGCAAGATTTCATTCTTTTTCATCACCTAGTAATATTCCGTTGTGTATATATACCACATCTTTATCCATTCATCCATCGTTGGACATCTGGGCTCTTTCCATACTTTGTCTCTTGTCGATAGTGGTGCTGTAAACATTGGGGTGCATGTGCCCCTTCGAATCAGCGTTTTGTATCCTTTGGGTAAATACCTAGTAGTGCAACTGCTGGGTCCTAGGGTAGCCCTATTTTAAATTTTTTGAGGAACCTCCAGACTGTTTTACAGAGTGGCTGCACCAGTTTGCATTCCTGATGGTGGTTTTTTCAAATCATGTGCATATATTACTTCTCATCAAAAGTTGATTTTTTTTTCAATTCTTATTAAAGCTTTACTTTTCAATTGATTAGCAGATTTTTTTTTTCCTGGCTATCCTCTAGCCAGAATCTCTAACAATTTCAACAAATTTTTTGTTTCCCTTTGGTGGAAAACCCCAACCAGGATCTGTGGTGTATGAACTAGCTTACCATTCTCCCCTATAGCAGTGAACACAGGCATGGACACATGGGTGGTAACGGCAGATATTGATTAATTTCCAAACTGGCATGCATAACTGAAAAGTCTTACAATATATTGTTTATCTTCGTTACATGTGATATTTTCTGTTCTCTGATATTTCCTATCCTGGTTTTTTTTTTTTTTTTTTTAACACTGATCATAAGCCAGGAAATTGATCCATCAAAGGATCCATCCGAGTCCATCAAAGGGTCATAACCCTCATATTAAAAGCACTATGCAAGATAGTTCTGGGTTCTCGGACTAGTCTGTCCTTCCCTTGCTGTGACCTTGGGCACTCTTATGCCCCTCTTTGAACTTGAATATATGGAAAGTTTGGAGATGTCCTGGAAGACCTCACATTTCCATAGCAATTTACTGTCTACAGTTATTAACTGTCCTGTGGAGTAGGCAAACCAGCACAATAATCATATTTTGGGGTAGGCACTCTTCTGTTCCCATACTACTTGAATATTCTCATGTTATATTGTGATGCTACATTAAATATTTCATTTTATTACTGTTTTATTCCACCCCCAACTTTAAAATTCTAGAAGACAGGCACTGTGTCTCACTAATCTATGGCGTATAAAGTTTGCTCAGTGAAAGTTTGAAATCCATGCTTGGGTGTTGAGACTCAGAGGGAGTCACCTCAATGCTCCTTGATAGAATTCCCACTGATTAAGTAGGTCGGTTCAGGATGTTTGCTCAAATGGGTATTGGAGTTCGACCAAATTGTTGTAATAAAACAAGAGTTTAATGCCTTAAAAAAAAAAAGTTTGTTAAAAGAAGGTTGAATGGAGCATTGGCTGTGTGTGAGGAAACGAAGAGCGGCTTTTTACAGAGAAAGCAGTATTTGAGCTAGATTACCAAACTTAGTGAAGAGGGAAGGGGAAGACACAAGAAACAATGAACAAAAGCATGGATGATAAAACAGGGCATGTTCAGGAAACATTAGTGGTTCAGTGTGTCTGGAAAGCAGCGATGGGTGAGGGAAAGATCATGTGTTTGGAAAGTTTGTTTAGGGCTGGGCTATCCAAGAGTTACGTTATCGTGGAGGCAGTGGGAAGCCCTTGAAAGTTTGTTAGAGAAATAGCATGATGTGATATATGATTTGGAAGAATACTTCTTAGAGAAACATGGAGGACAGATTCGAGGCGGGACACAGACTTTAGAGGCTGTACAGTAAGAGTTCAGGCAAGAGATGATGAGGACTTTGGTGAGAGCAGTGAGGACAGAACTGAGACCTGCTTGGTCCCCACACAGTCATGTGGAGTGGGTGAGTCAGCAGTGATCCCCCTCTAGGAGAGGGGCTCCTGCCTAGCTCCCTTGGTACCTAGCCATTGTTGTGTTCTGTTGTGTAGGACAGAATTATTTTGATTAATGTACTGTATGTTTCTTTTGACTCTTGACATTTCATGATTCCTCTCCAGTGATTTTTATCACTTCTGTTCCTTGCCAGAAAATAGAACTCAAGTGTTGTTTTCACTGCATGGGCACTTTCTAGAAGGCATAGTATGTAGTAGTTCTATTCTTAGGCTGTACAGTAACAGGATACTGGCCATTATTTGTGTTTGGCTTAATAAATACAATGATTGTGGAATTTGATCCTTTAATGTAGATGCCAGCTTGACTTTCTCTTGATCTCCCTAAGCTTGCTTGCTTTTTTTTAATATGAAATTTATTGTCACATTGGTTTCCACCCAAATTGAAACACCCAGTGCTCATCCCAACAGGTGCCCTCCTCAGTGCCCATCACCCACTTTCCCCTCCCCCCTACCCCCCATCAACCCTCAGTTTATTCTCAGTATTTAAGAGTCTCTTATGGCTTGCCTCCTTCCCTCTCTGTAACTTTTTTCCACCCCCCTTCTCCTCCCCACTGATCTTCTGTTGAGTTTCTAAGGATCCACATATGAGTGAAAACCTAAGGTATCTGTCTTTCTCTGCCTGACTCATTTCACTTAACCCTCTCCAGTTCCATCCATGTTGCTACAAATGGTCAGATTTCATTCTTTTGCGTTGCCAAGTAGTTTTCTATATATAAACCACATCTTCTTTATCCATTCGTTGGATAATAAATAAAGTTGATGGACATTTAGGCTCTTTCCATAATTTGGCTATTGTTGAAAGTGCTGCTATAAACATTGGGGTACAAGTGTCCCTATGCATCAGCACTCCTGTATCCCTTGGGTAAATTCCTAGCAGTGCTATTGCTGGGTCATAGGGTAGATCTATTTTTAATTTTTGGAGGAACCTCCACACTGTTTTTCAGAGCGGGTGCCCCAGTTTGCATTCCCACCAACAGTGCAAGAGGGTTCCCGTTTCTCCACATCCCCTCCAGCATCTATAGTCTCCTGATTTGTTCATTTTGGCCACTTTGACCTCACTCTGTGAGGTGGTATCTCAGTGTAGTTTTGATTTGTATTTGCCTGATGAGGAGTGACGTTGAGCATCTTTCCATGTGCCTGTTGGCCATCTGGATGTCTTCTTTAGAAATGTGTCTATTGATGTCTTCTGCCCATTTCTTCACTGGATTATTTGTGTTTTGGGTGTGGAGTTTGGTGAGTTCTTTATAGATGTTGGATAGTAGCCCTTTGTCCGATATGTCATTTGCAAATATCTTTTCCCCTTCCGTCGGTTGCCTTTTAGTCCCCTAAGTTTTCTTTATGGGTGCCTCATTTATAACTACCTGAGGTTCTTTATAATTTTTATTTCAGTTGTGGGAGTCCCCAGATCACCTTGGGTACTGGACAGTGTGTCAACTGCTCCACCTTGTAGGAGGCACTATCTTACCATCCGAAACTTTCCGCCAGGATTGTACTAAAGCTGGGAAAATACTACTTGGTAGTGAAAAAAAGCAGTCAAGTGAATCTCCCCTCACTTCATGGATTTCGACTCTGCCATCTGATGCCACTTTAAACTGTTTGCTCTATAATTCTCCTGCGTATGAAGCCTCATTTCCACGGATGGAAGGAATCTTATTTCTCCCTGTTGAAGGTAAGCAAATACTATTTTGGGGGCTTTTATGGTCTCAGGTACATTCATTTCCTCAAGGCAGATCCATGCTTTTCACTTGTTTAGAGTTTCCAGCAGGCTAGGCGCTCAATGCTTGTAATTAAAAGATACCCATGTAAAGGGGCACCTGGGTGGCTGGCTCAGTGGGTTAAGCATCTGACTCTTGGTTTTGGCTCAGGTCATGATCTCACAGTTCATGGGTTCGAGCCCCACATCGGCCTCTGTGCTGGCAGTGCTGAGCTTGCTTGGGATTCTTTCTCCTTCTCTCCCCTCTCCCTCTCCCCCTTCCCCCACTCTCTTTCCCTTTCTTTCAAGATAAATAAACTAAAAAAACAACAACAAAAAAGATACCTATGTAGAATCAGAGGTACCACAGGAAAGGGTTGGACGTGGGCACAGTATAACTGCCAGCCCACCTTTGAAAAGAACTAGTGAGTGATTGTTTAAAGAGTTTCCCAGCTGGGGTGCCTGGGTGTCTCAGTCAGTTAAGCATCCGACTTCCACTCAGGTCATGATCTTGCAGTTTGTGAGCTCAAACCCCTCATCTGTCAGCACAGAGCCTGGAGCCTGCTTTAGATTCTCTCTCTCTCTCTCTCTCTCTCTCTCTCTCTCTCTCTCTCTCTCTCTCTGCCCTTTCCCCGCTCATGCTCAAGTGCTCACTCTCTCTTTCCCTCTCTCTCCCCCCTCCCTCTCAAAAATAAACATTAAAACATTTTTTTAAAAAAAGTTTCCCAGCTGTTGTAAAGAAGGATAATATTGTTCAGGTGCCCAAGCAGAGGGGGTGGTAAGGTTTCCCACCTCATAGAAGAGATTGAACAATTGAAGACCATAGAGAAGCGATGACTGATTAAGAGAAGAAATAAAGGGCGCCTGGGTGGCGCAGTCGGTTAAGCGTCCGACTTCAGCCAGGTCACGATCTCGCGGTCCGGGAGTTCGAGCCCCGCGTCAGGCTCTGGGCTGATGGCTCAGAGCCTGGAGCCTGTTTCCGATTCTGTGTCTCCCTCTCTCTCTGCCCCTCCCCCGTTCATGCTCTGTCTCTCTCTGTCCCAAAAATAAATAAACGTTGAAAAAAAAAGAGAAGAAATAAGTTAGTTAAGAGGCGCTGAGAATGGTGCTTGTTACCAGGAAGAGCCAGCATGGTGAACTCTTCGTAAATTGGCTTTGCCGTGTGGTCTGTCGTATGGTGAATCTCCTTTGTGAATCCTGTCTCCACACAGGAGTAATCCTACCTAGAGATGTAAACCTAAAACTATGTGATGCATTATGTGCAGTTTAAGGAAACTTCAAGAGTAGTTTTGTTTAACCAGTTCTGTCATACCTACTTTTTAGACTTTAACATTTTAATAAGATCTGATACCCTGGGCTTAAGAGGCAGTGTTGTCTTTTTTGCAAGTAATGTGTATTACTTGAATACTTACGTCGAAGGCGTAATTATTGAGAAGTTCTGACATTTAGTTGCACCCGTGTAATT
The DNA here is from genome assembly GCF_014898765.1 of Herpailurus yagouaroundi. Classification (NCBI taxonomy): domain Eukaryota; kingdom Metazoa; phylum Chordata; class Mammalia; order Carnivora; family Felidae; genus Herpailurus; species Herpailurus yagouaroundi. The sequence goes on along the minus strand of NW_024412416.1, from coordinate 6,256,641 downwards.
CTTTTCATCTATCTCTCTTCCCAGAGAGCGAAATGAACTTGCTCTGATAGCCTGTTGGCAGTGGAATGACGGTTGAAGTGTGAAGTGACAGTTACTAGCACCTCGACTGACAATCTGATTTTTTTCTTCTTACTATTCTATTTTTAGTACCTCTCACATTAGAATTTTAATATTCCTTATTTCTAATAGACAAAGAGATTCAAGAAACATGGACAGTCACCCTAGAGCCCTTGGCCATGCATCAGAGACACTTTCAGAAGCCAGTCAGAATTTTCCTAAAAGGCACAGCAGCCCGGTGGTCTCTCCCAGCGAGCAGCATTTTGGGCACCGATAGCTGGCTGCTACAAAGTCCAGAGGAGAGCAAATCAACTCAAAGGCTGTTATTTCAGCAGCTGGTAAGCAGGCTGACTGCTGAAGACTTACACCTGGTAGGTACCGTGTACACGCTGAGTTATTCCGGTCTGATAACGCACTTGTACGGTTCAATAAGGGGTCTGTGAGGAGCCAAGGCTGGATCTACATAACATACTTTCAGTGACACAGGTGATGTTTTTGTGAATCATACTGTTTCACGGTAGCATCATGACGGTGCTTGTTGGTGAACAAACAGTTTATAAAATTGCATGTACCTTGATTCCCATTAAGTTAAATTATATTCACATGGGAAGAAAAGGCAGCAGGTCAAATGGAAGCATTAGGGTGGTGAAATCATGTGTGGTTTCTTGCTATTTTTTTGAGTGTTCTAATATGTGTTTCTAAACTTATGTATTTTTATATACTAAATGTCATTGCTATGAAGCCCTTCACTGTAAAATTGGATGTAATAGTGTTTAATAGTTCCACAAACTTAGAAATGTCTTCTGAAAAACACATAGGTACCCAGATTTGATTGAAAGGTGATGATTATTTTCAACTACTGGCAATTTTTTTACCTTACTTTGTCTTTTGCCTCTGTAACCTCAGAAGGCTTCTGTCGTCTAGATCCTTTGTGAAACATAGAAAAACTGTAGTCTCTGGACCGATGTCGTTCTTTCTAAGAGTTACGTGTGTTCTGAATGAAAGAGCTCGACTCGGGGAGTCAGCTGGGCCTCTGCTCTGTTCTGCAATTATGTATCTAAATCCCTTAAGTGGTAGTATTGCCTCATGGTTAAGAGCATGGGTTTCGAATTCATACACATACAGGCTTGGCTTCTGCCTCTTACCAACTCGGTAACCTTAAACAGGTTACTTATTCCTCAGCCTTAATCCCTCCTCTGTAAAATGGGGGTAATAATCATTTTTTTTACCTCAGAGCGGCTGTGAGGATTCGGTGAGTTATAATCACATAATAAGTGCTTAGTAAATATTCCTGGTAACCTTAGGTTTTTCTTGTTTATAGATTGAGAGATTAGGATCATGTGGCCACTAAATTCAATTCTAGCACTAATACCCATCCAGCCCGTCTGTTCCACAGTTTTGTCTTTTGTAATAATCATTGGGAGAAGCTATCATTCTGTCTTTTACTAAGCTACATTCTCCTTTAGCTGTACGTCAGCAGTCTTCTCAATTAATTAGACCTTCTGATGCAGGTTGCCAGCGTGGACCCTGGCGAAGGCTGGCCCCCCATCACTGGAGTTATTTCCCCCCTCTCTACCAATGCTACAATTCTCACTGTGTTCCGCACCGAGGAGGCTGAATTTCAAAGACATTTTCTCCAAACAGTTGTGGCAGAGAGCCCCCAGGATACAGCGTCCCTTTTTTCTGATGTTATGGATATTGTACTGAGTCAGATTCACAGTTCACTTGAGGATCCTGCCACCTGTGGTAAGCTCCTGAACCGATAACTAACATACTCTAGGGCAGTGGTTTATAGTTTCTTCTATCATCAGAATTTGTTTCACTATGCTCTTCGTAGAACCCCAATATCTATTGTAAAACAGATAAAAGCAAGCTACAATACTTCAGGCAGTTTAAATCATCATTATTTGTAGAAATCCTGAAGCACCTCTGAGGAGGCCAAAGGCTCTATGAAACTGGTGTGAAATCAGAGGTATGAGATGAAACCTGTATTTTAATATACTTATTGAAAGTGAAAGTATTGTGCTCCTGTCCACCTCCAATCTGGTGCATTGTTACTAATAACAGTACAAACCCTATTTATGCCAGGTAGATATAAATATAATCAATTTGATATTTATCCCATTCATTCAACAGATTTATTGAGTGCCTGCTATGGCAGGCACTGTTCTAAGTAACGGGAATATATCAGAGAACAAACTAGACAAAAGTCTGTTCTTACAGAGTGTACCATCTAGTCTGAGGAGACCAGACAGTGAATAAGGAAATTGCACAGTATATTTAGAAGAGATAAGTGCCATAGTCATAAAGCAGGAAAAAGGGAATAGGGAGAGTTAAGGGGTGGGGGGTTGAAATTTTAAACAGGCTTTGTTGAAAAAATAATATTTGAGCCAAGGCTTGAAGGAAGTGATACAAAGAGGTAACAGCAAACGCCAAGACTCTGAGAAAGGTGTGTGTCTGTTACATTTGAGGGACCGCGAGCAAGCCTGCGTTTTGTACACTGTCGGGAGTGGCATTTTTCAGTGACAGCATAGACCTGTTGGGGTTGGTGGTGTGGATGGCGGAGTGTTGTTAGTGATGCGGCTGTGCATCCTTTGTAAGAACGCGGCCAGTCCAAGGGAGGAGCAGGTGTTTGGATTCTCTGCTTCGGTCCTAATGCGTCTTTTTCTCTCCTTCCTCTCCCATCTCTGCTCCTGTCCCTGTAGCTCCTCCTGTTCCAGAGTGGGCCCAGCAGGAGCTTGACCGCACCGGTCCTTGGAGCGCGGCCGTCATGGAGAAGTGGTTCCCCTGCTCTAACCTGACTGGCGCTAGTTCAAGTCTGATGGAGTCATTTTGGTAAAACTTTATTTCTCTGGATATTGATTGATGAAATCGGCCCTCACTTATCTGCTTATGGGTTTGTTTGTTTTTTTAGCATACTGCATTTTCTTAGTGTAGTCCAGTAATACTAAAAACTACACATGGAGAGCATTGTTTAATGGGGAGAGAGTTCAGTCTTACAAGATGGAAAGAGCTCAGGAGATGGATGGAGGTGATGGTTGCACAACATTATGAATCTACTTAAAACTACTGAACAGTGTACTTAGTGTATTTTACCACAATTAAAAAACTTGGGAAAAATTAATTACAAAAACAAAATGTTCCCATTATGGAAGAAAATTTTTAGTATTAAATCTCAGTAAAAATGAAAAATAACAAATTTGTATAATGCAGCTAAGTGTATGCATACAGGAAGATTTAAGAGCTTAAACTGTCTTTCAAATAAGAAAAGTTAGGGGCACCTGGGTGGCTCAGTTAAGGGTCTGACTTGGTTTTGGCTCAGGTCATGATCTCCTGGTTCGTGAGATCGAGCCCCACATTGGGCTCTGCTCACACCTAAGAGCCTGCTTGAGATTCTTTCTCTCCGTCTCTCTGCCCCTCCCCTGCTCACACACGCTCTCTCAAAATAAGTAAACATTTAAAAATAATAAGGGGAGTGTAGGTGGCTCAGTCAGTTAAGCGGCCAACTCTTGGTTTCAGCTCAGCTCAGTTCGTGATTTCGATCAAGCCCCACATCAGGCTTCCCATTGATGGTGCAGAGCCTGCTTGAGATTCTTTCTCTCTGCCCCTTTCCCACTCACTCTCTCTGTCTCAGAATGGATGAATGAATAAACTTAAAAAAAATTTGTTTTAATAAAACAAAAAATAAAAAAATAAAACATTAAAAGCGAATTAGCTAAGGGTCCAGTACAGTAAATAACACAACAGAGTAAATCCCCAAAATAAAGAAGGTAGTAATAAAGATAAGAACAATAATCACAGACAATAGAAATCAACAAACATAAAGTGATTTTTTGAGAAGTCAAATAAAATGGAATTATCTATTGTAAAATTGAGTAATTTTTTTTAAAAAAGAAGACATAAACCATATTAGAAATGTAAAAGATGAAGCAGAAATTCAAAATAGTATTGAGAGGTAAAGTCAAGGTTTATTTTTGCCATCTAGATAACCAGTTCCAACCCTGTTTATTAAAAGTCTTTTTCTCATTAAATTACTGTAGCACTTTGTCCAAATCAGTTCACCACCATTGTGCAGGTTTATTTCTGCAAAGAATCTAGTCCAGAAGTTGTTAATATCACATTGTCTTGAGTACTGAAATCAAGTAGTTTTAGTCCTCTCAACTTTGTTTTGTTTGGTTTTGTTTTCAGAATTGCTTTGACTATTTGAGAAACTTTGCATTTCCCTGTAAATTTTAGAATTATTCTGTTAATTTCCACCAGGAAACCCTGCTAGGATTTTAGCTAAGAGTACATTGAGTCTGTAGATCAATTTGGGAAGAATTGACTTAATAATGAGTCTTCTGATTCCTGGATGTGGTATAGCTTGCCAGGGCTAAGACAGGACAGGTGCACTTTTCCCTATAAGATAGCAGTGTTTACCATAAAGCACTAATAAATAAGGTGGTGTGGTATTGGTGCAAGGATCAACAGAGAGACCCATACAGCAGTAGAGCCCAAAGAGTATGGGAGCTCAGCATACACCAAAGGCAGAATTATAAGTAGACTGTTGGGGAAAGAATAGACTGTTCTATTAATGGTGATGTGACAATTGGCTCTCCAGAAGAAAAGCAATAAAAATTAGATTTCTACCTCACAGCATACACAGTGATAAGTTCCTGATCAATTTTAAACAAATGTGAAAAGTAAAACTTTAAAATCTTAAGGGAAAACACAGGAGGAGTTCAGGCTTGGAATGGTTTTCTTACATAAAACATCAAGCACTGAAACCATGAAGGAAAATATATGACTATAATTTAGAATTTCCTATATGATGAAAAGGCCTAGTCATAGGCCTAGGTAGCTGTAACCCATATAACCAGCAGAGGATTTGTATCTAAATTAGTACAGAGCTCCTAAAAATCAATAAGAAGAAAAGCAATTGGGCACAGAATGCAAACAAGCAATTCATACAATGAAATCCAATAGAGCAGTAATTTGAAAAGATAAGATACTCCGTTTCAGGGTGCCTGGCTGGCTCAGCCAGCACAGCGTGTGACTCTTGATCTCGGGGTTCTGAGTTTGAGCTCCACATTGGGCCTAGTAGAGCTTACTTTAAAAAAAAAATGCTCAGTTTAAGCAAATGGAAATGAAAACGACAGTAAGAACCGCCCCACAAGATTCTGTTTTATACCCATTAGATTGTCGAAGGTCAGTAAGTCGGATATAGCACATAAAGAAATGAGAACACTTTCGATGATAGAATTGTAAATAGTTACAACCATTTTAGAGAACAGTTTGTATTCCTCGTAAAGGAGAAACTTTACATGCTGGCACCCAGCAATTCCACTTTTACATGTCTACATTAAAATATTTGCACAAATACAAGGAGAGCTACACTCAATTGTTCATTGCCAGTCGTTACAAGTGAAAAAGTGGAAAGAACCGGCTATCTGTCAGCGGGGAAACGGATAAACAGACTATGGTATAGTTACACAATAGAACATTATAGATAGATTAGTAAAACGGAATAAACGAGCTATTTATATACTCATGAAAAATGTTGAGTACAGACAGAAAATTGCAAAAGGATGATGTATGGTATTTTTTAAACTTCCAATATATACAATAGCAATTTATGTTGGTTTTAATACATACGTATGTCTCTATAAATCAGATACAAGTCTAGGAATACTTCTGGAAGGAAAGGATGGGAAAAGATTGGGGCTTTTCTGTGTCTATAATGCTTAATTTCGTTAAAAGAATCTGAAGTCGATAAGGTCAAGCTTTAGCAAATATTTAATCTTTGTGGGAAGAACATATCTAATAATGCTTTCACTCCTTTTCTGTGTAATTGAAAGGCTCATAAGTTCTAAAAAAATTAACAGAATGAAAAACAAACCATCCCTACAGTTAAAGGAAATCCCAGCACACTTAGGGAGAATCAGTCTGCTTCAGAACTGCACGTGTGAAGCCGAGAAGCCCAGCCCATTCAACCAATGTCACCATAACTTCCTCCCACTTTTAGATCAGATAATGGAAGATAGTGAAATATAAGTAATAAGTTTTTGTTTTGTTTGCTTTTGAACGTTTACTTATTTTTGAGAGAGCGCGAGCTGGGGAGGGACAGAGAGAGGGAGACAGAGGATCAGAAGCAGGCTGCTCATGCACTATGGATGCGCCGTCAGTGCAGAGCCCGACGCGGGGCTCAAACTCACAAACCATGAGATCATGACCTGAGCCGAAGTCAAACGCTCAACCGGCTGAGCCATCCACGTGCCCCTACAAGGAATACGTTTTCAAAGTTTTGCTCTTTTCATGGTTTCCCTTAGTGATGTTTAGCCCCAGGCAGAGAAGCATTTAATATCTAATCCCCTCTGCCACACTTCCTCCCCTTCTCATCAATTCCAGATTAGTTTACTATGATGTAATGGTGATGTGAAAGAATTATTCAGAAGGCACTGTGACACTCACTATACTGTATTGCATCGTCTTCTACTTTAATGTATGGGCAGTGGGTAGAAAACAACTATGGAATAGTTGCCTAAATTAGACATGTACCGTAGGACCTTAAGGATCTCATCAATATAGAAGTCACTACCATATGTAATGATTAATGGTTTTGTTAACAGGTGGCTTCTGTCCCTGAGTCTGTTTAAATCATAAATGAGAAGAGAGAGAAAATACATTTTTTGAAGGCTGCTTGTGGGGATATCTTTTGATTAGCTTTTAAAGGCTAATGAATTTTGTTTTTAAAGCATTTTGAAAAATCAGAATTTCAGCTTTGTACTAGACATCTTGACTTGTTCACAGGTTACTACAGGCTGCCTCGTCTAATAAGGAAGAGTCTTCCAAAACTGAAAGTGAATTAACGTGTTGCCTCTCTGACCTCTACCAGAGAAAGTCTCGGGAAGAATCCACTGTGTCTAATCAGGAAGACAGCAAAAAGAAACGTATGCACATACTGTTTCTTGGTGTAGTCTTTCTTGAGAGTGTGTGTTTTAAAAGACTGGAATTCCCTAAAATGGGGTTGAAACGGTAACTGAATAAGAGGACAAGTTCTTGCATTTCAAACTTGAAAATGATTACATTAGTACAAAAGTGATGTTAAAAAATCGCCTACAATCTTACCTTCTTAATAAACCATTTCCATTTTTAGTTATGCAAATACAACTTTGTATGCTACTCATCAATATTTATTTCCCTGTGCCGCCTTGCCTTTTCAGTTACTGTTCCACCTCATTGCCTCACAAGATTGATGAAATTTTTCTGTTGTTGAACGGTTTTCAATTTTTATCATTATAAGTAATACCGTAGTATATGGGGTGCATAGGATTTATTCTTTGAGTGACTTCCGTAGTGTAAATTATCTGGAACAAGTTACTGTATCAAAAAGTGGGGGAAAAGTAGCTTGCAATGCATACTGTTCAATTGCCTTCCAGAACTTTTGTCACAACTCTGTGACCACTGGGTGATGATACCTTGGGTCTGTTCGGCCTCTGCCTTCCTAAATATCATCCGATCTTGTTGCCGTATTTAGTTCCTAAACTTGCGTTACAAGAAGAGCTCTCTCTCTCTTCTGTGTTGTAGGTACAGACCGATGGGAGAACCACCTCATTCACATCCTCCTGAAGGGATGTACTTTATTGCAGTATCCCTTCACAGAATACTGAGTCTGAATTAAAGCATTACTAATTCTGCAGAAGTAAAAGCTATTTTACTTGTCTTCCCACGATGCTGTTTTGGTAGGAGGGGTCCCTCGCACCCCAGTGAGGCAGAAGATGAACACCATGTGCCGTTCCTTAAAGATGTTGAATGTCGCGAGGCTGAACGTGAAGGCCCAGAAGTCGTGTCCAGATGGCAGTCCAGATGCCACCGGGGAGAAGGGGATCCCAAGGGCAGCCGTTGGAAGAACGGCAGATAAAGTGGAAAACCGAGGGAGAACACTCCGAAGCTCTAAACCTAAAGGTATTTATTCCTCGATGCCATCGCGTTTTGGGGTCTAAGGCCACGCTTATTCTTTCATACCCTTGTATTTTTATAAATTTTAATCCTGTCCTTCAGTTGATGAACATTTATTGAATATCTGCTGAATTCCTCAAGGTGTGTTACAGGGAATACAATAAAAATAGGATCATGTCCTATTCTCAGATTTATGATCCAATCACAAAGATGACCATAGTGAATTCATATATGCATGTGTACATGCGAGCGTACACACACACACACACACACACACACGAAGTACATAATGGACTAATACAACGTAAGACATAAGAGAGCCAAGAAGCTACAACAGCAAAGACATACAAGGCGTCAAGAACGAGAAGGTCGGCCTTGGGCCAGAAGAGGCTGAGAAGGCTTCTAAGGAGGCAGTGGAGCCCAGGCTGGAGTTTAAGGAACAAGCAGAATTCAGATGGCAGGAGGGTAAAGGGAGAGCGTACTAGATGGGAGATTAGCCTCAGTAAAGTCACAAGAAGGGCCATGGCATGGCCCTAGGACAGGGAGTTAAAGAAGCTTTAGCCATTGAGGAAGAGAGGGAGATGGGGAAGCTTTGTGACTCATCTAGTGTATTGAGGTCTTTCAGAGTTGGGCAGAAGAATTTCATCCAGTAGTGTTAATTTTCCTATTTGTTTCTTTCTTTGCTAAAAAATGGATTGCATTGCAGTGTGTTTCTCATCCTCAGGGCACATTCTTAGCTCACGCTACCAGAGCCGGTCCTGTGGGAGGTGAACTTTGGACAATAACTGCATGATGTTACCTTTGATTTCTTTTGAGAATTCTGGAGTAAAAGTTTTCTGCTCCTTGAAGAGTTTTTCTTTTCCCCACCTTTGGAATATTAGATTCACAGATGATAATCAGTTTGAATGGGACAGAACATCTTTAATGAGCTAGTAAAGAAGTATTCACGAATGTGGATGGTTCATTCAAGGGAGAGCAAAATTAACAGTACTCAAGTGCCATTAATATTAACACAGTTTCTGGATTAGATTCTGAGCAGAAATAGACCCGCCCAACAGTGGTACATGCTTTTGGACAAATGTGCCCCAATAATTCAGTGGGAAAACGATAATCTTTTCAACAAATGGTGCTGGAACAGATGGGTGTCTTGATGGAAAAAAATGAACTTTGACCTCCCCTCTTAGTATTTCAAATCTCTGCTCTATTTTTCCATTCTAATACTGCTTATTTATCCTTTCTCTATTTAATATTCCTCAGTCTTACTATAGATTTCTGTATCTGGTTTTGCAGAGAATTATTTTTTTGTTTCTGCTGATCTCTCTTGTTTTTTTTTCCCTACTTAATTCATTTCTGTTCCTGTCTTTAGTATTGCCTTTGTTTTTTGGATTTATTCTCTCACGCTGTTTCTTCTGTTGTACCCTTAGCTAATTGGTTTTTATTTTTCTTCTTTAAAAGATTATTTAAGTCCATGAACTTTCCTTTAAGTTTTAATTTAAGTGCATTATACAAGTTTGCTATGTTCTGTTTTCATTGATACTTCTAAATATTTGGTGACACCCAGAATATAAGGGAATTTTTTAACCCAATCTGATAGTTTCTCTTAACCAGCATGTGCATTTGTGAAATAGATGTTTATAATTATTGATAAGCTTGGATGTTTTTTAGAGTCTTATTTTGTGCTTTCTAGGTTTTTTGTTTGTTTTTTCCTTTCTAGCAGACTGGGATCAATCAAGTTTTGTTTGTTCCTCTTCCTTTCTGCTGGGTTTGGAGGTTATATAGGTGTTTTTTTGTTTGAGAGAGAGAGAGAGAGAGAGAGAGAGCGCGCGAGAGTGCACGTGAGAGTGCAAGCAGGGGAGAGGGGCAGAGGGAGAGAGAATGAATCTCAAGCAGGTACCCCGCTCTGTGTGAAGCCTGACGCGAGGCTCGATCCCACAACCCCTGGGATCATGACCTGAGCCAAAATCACTAGTCAGACGTTCAACCTACTGAGCAACCCAGGCATCCCTTTTCTTTTCTTTTTTTAAGATTTTATTTTTAAGTAATCTGTTCACCCAACATGGGGCTCGAACTCACAACCCTGACATCAAGAGTCGCATGCTCCACTGACTGAGCCAGCCAGGCGCCCCTATAGTTTCTTTTCCATTAATAGTTATCGTTAAATTTATAATATGTACATTTGATTTGCAGAGCCTTAATTAATCGGGATCTCTGCATTTCTCAGCCTCCCCACCACTGACATTTTGGATGTCTGTTAGGGGCTGTTAGGGGCTGTCCCTTGAACCACAGGATGTTTAGCAGCATCCCTGGCCTTTGGTCACTAGATGCCAGGAGCACCCTCCTCCTCCCCACCAGTCTGGCAACCCGGAGGTAGCCACACGTGCCCTGGGAGGCAAGATACCTAGTTGACAACCACTGGCTTAAGCCATACAGTGACTTCAGCTGGATGTGATGATCAACTTAATTTTTTTTTTTCACAGACTTTAAAACTGAAGAGGAGCTCCTGTCTTACATACATGAAAATTACCAAAAGACTGTGGCCACAGGAGAAATCCTGTTGCATTCATGTGCTCGGAATATGATCTCAACCATTAAAGCATTCCTAAAGTCAAAAGGCACCAAGGAATTGGAAGTAAGAGAGTATGGATGTTGCTGTTTATTATAGGTGGAGTGGTTGGTTGTTCGTTGGTGGGTTTGGTTCATATGTCTTGGGAAATGATTGCTATGCAGTGTGTGATTCAAAAATAAGAGAAGGGATGAACTTAATTCCAGATCTTGGGAAGTAGACACAATGAACTGGTAAAGCAGAAATCCGGAAATAGACTGGGTGAGGGTAGTGGTAATTACATATACTTCTTTTTAATGTTTTTTAAAGAGCAGAGGAGAGGGGGAAAGGGGCACATCGAGAGAATCCTAAGCAAAGCTTCATGCTCGGTGTGGAGGCCGACTTGGGGGGCTCGATCTTACAACTGCGAGATTATTACCTGAGCCAAAATCAAGAATTGGATGTTTAACTGACCCACCCAGGCGCCCCTTCGTGTACTTCTTTTCTAACAAAATCTCTGTTCTCAACTACATGTTAGCTGCATGAATTAAACCAGCGGTTTTTACCTTAGGTGACTTTAGAGTCACCTAGAACATTTTTGAAAAATGCTAATGCCTGGTTTCCTCAAGACCAACAGAAACAGATCTCTTGGGCTTGGTTCCTGGGTATATGTACTCATAAAAAGCTTCGTAGATGATTCTATGCAGAGGGAGTATTGTAAACCACTGGTTTAGACCATGCTGTCATTGTCTTTATTCACGGTTAGTGCTGAAAGCCAGTCTCCTTCTCAAAAATAGATAGGAGTTATTTATAGTCCTTAAGGTTTTTTTTTTTTTTTAAGGTCAGACATGCAAGCTTGTTGTAGCCACGCCTCCTTGCTCTTAAATATCTTTTTTACCCTGTTTTTTTTTTTTGAAGATATGAAATAAGAACATTCATTTCACTATTTTTCGTTCAATAAGAGGGAAATACCTAAGGGGATATACTTCCCTTCTTAGGGCATTAGTCAGCTGTGAAATAAATTAGATATAATAAGTAACTCAGTTTTCTCCTAGGTAATAATTCTGTATTTTCAGATGAACTGCCTGAATCAGGTAAAAAATCGCCTCTTAAAAACTAGCAAAAGTCTTCGACAAAATCTGGGCAAAAAAGTGGATGAAGATAAAGTCAGAGAGTAAGTAACTACCTTTGTTGATTGATTGACTGATTTACCACCACTCCCAAACAAAGCTCTAAGATTTGCTTCTATTCATTTAAAATAGATTGCCAATTGTTCAAAGAGGCTCTTTGTGCCTGATTCTTCGTGATGTTTTAAGGTGCAGTTTGAGTTACCCATTTATCTAATAATCATGTCATTACTTAGAGAAAGCAATGACTCTTCTTTTTGGTTGTCGGTTCTTCTGGAAAAAGATCTTTGCTTAAGGAAGGAGCTTTTAGTTAAATGGCACTCATGATCGATATGACCAAGTATTTTTTCTCTCAAGGTGCCGGCTTCAGGTATTTCTTCGTTTGGAGATGTGTCTGCAGTGTCCTTCCATACATGAAAGTGTAGATGATATGGAGCAAGTGGTGAAGGAGGCAAGTATATAAGCCCAGCGCCCCTGGGAATCAGCCTCAAAGACTTTCAGCGTCCCTGTAGAAGGCATATGGTAATTTTCCACTGTCTTCTTCAGGTGACAGATTTGCTGCGCATGGTGTGTTTAACTGAGGATTCGGCATACCTCGCGAAGTTTCTGGAAGAAATTTTGGAGTTGTGAGTTTGAGGACTAGTAACTTCACTACTCTTTTACCAGGAACCACGTGTGGTATTGTGTGCGAATCGTGGAATGGGAGGACTGCTTTTCGTGCTGGATGAGGGGTGGAACAGAGAGGGTGGAATGGTGGCTGCTCCACGTTCACCCAGTCTGTTCCGCAGGTATATTGGCTCCATCCCGAAGACACTCGGAACTCTTTACGACAGCCTGGGGTTTATGATTCCTCAGAAGCTAGCTGGCGTCCTTCCTCTAGACTTTTTCAGCGATGACTCCATGACACAGGAGAGCAGATCACCGCTTCTTTCTGTGCCTCTTCTGTCAAGTGCTCAGAGATCAGTGTCGGGCGGCACTGAATCTGACCAACTGGAGGAGCTTCGTACCAGATCAGCTAAGAAGAGAAGGTGGGAGCTCAAGAGATTGGAGGAATTACTTGCACTGTTGTAGTTCAGACAGAGGGCAGTTGCCTTTAAATAATTGAATTCCTAGCTGCCCTTACTTCTGAATCATAGAAACCACTTCTTGGAGTTGCTAACCTACATCATCTGATGCCTTTCACTACCCAGGGAATATGCAGTGTTGATGACGTGGTCCACAGTGTCCTTCTTACCTGTCCTCATGGGGTTGCCAGGAGCCTTTTATGAGACAAGTTGAGGGCTTCCGCGTACTTTCTGTTTTTCTTGATATTCTTCATTGCTCGTAACTAGTTGAATTTATAGCAGTTATTTTGGAAATTGTGAAGTTGGCGTATTTCGCTACAGATTCAGACCAGTGTCAAAAAAACTGACTTTTACTTAATGTTCTCTTAGAAACTCCGGTTCTTTTCTAATGTAACTACTTGTCACCTCTATTGAATGTGTTTTGGCTCTTTTTTTCTGTTTTTAAAAGGAAAAATGCGTTAATAAGACATAAAAGCATTGCAGAGGTTTCACAGAATCTTCGGCAAATTGAAATTCCCAAAGTGTCCAAGAGAGCTACAAAACATGTAAGTTATTTCCAGAGGACAGGAAATGGTGCTTCTAGGTCTGTTCTTTCCAGCAGGAGTTGATTGAATAAGTAAGATTGAAAGGCAGTGTCTCTCCTTTGAGGAAATGGTCATTGGAGAATATAGAAATAAAAGTAGATGTTTTTAATCCAACAAGTAAAGAACTATAAATTTGTTAAAGATAAGCCATCTTACCCAAAAGTGTGACAGTTAGAGGTGATACAAAGAAAATCAGCAAGTGAGAGTTAGGAATGAATAAGTGAATTCAAAATATCTAGATAAGAAAACTCACAAAATAATAACTAACATAAGCAAAGAGACCGTTGAAAAAGTAATGTGCATCATGATAGGACTTTGATTGCAGATCAGAAGGTGCTTTTCAGTACCTTTTACTTCAGTAAGGTGGGGTGGAGGAGGAGTGCTGTCGGGACCCAGGTGATCTGCTTTTCTGTGACAGTAGATGGGAGGACTTGAACCCAGCTGCAGTCTGTTAATATTAAGTAGAACTGATGTTTTATTAAGGAAAGAAGAGAGTACCTTGAAACTTTTTGGAACTGCAGGCACTCTGAGAAGAGTTAAAATTCTATAAGAACTAGTTTTAGAAGCATTAATCATAACGGTTTGCTTTGTTTCTAGATATGTATAGCTGTCCTTTGGGATTGGAGGTGGGATTGTATTTTAAGAGCTAGTGATATTGACTTCCTTAGTGTGCCTTCATAAGTGTCCATGAATCAGGCACTAATTGTATGTGTTGGAATCCTGAGTGGAGAGCAGGAAAATCCAAAAGTGACAGCAGCAGAAGTGGCAGGCTTCCTGTCTCTAGATGTTACAATGATTCACAGTCCTTTCTAGCACTCCTTAAGTCAGCCTCCATGTGGTAGTTCATTTCTTCAAGTAACACATTGGCATAATGGGAAAGAAACAACCCCAAGCTTTAAAAACAATTCCATTGTATAGCTGTATCTATATTTTTAGATTATTGTATAGCAAATAATTTAATATAGAGACTCCTTAAGATTATAGTCATCCTCGGGGTGCTTGGGTGGCTCAGTGGGTTAAGCATCTGACTTTTGAATTCGGTTCAGGTCATGATCCCAGGGTTGTGGAGTTGAGCCCTGCACTGGGCTCTGCGTGGAGCCTGCTTAAGATTCTCTCTCTCTCTCTCTCTCTCTCTCTCTCTCTCTCTGTCTGTCTGTCTCTCCCTCTCTCTGTCTCTCTCTCCCATACTCACAGTGTCACTGTAAAATTTAAAAAAAGTGGGGGGCACCTGGGTGGCTCACTTGGTTAAACATCTGACTTCAGCTCAGGTCATGATCTCACAGTTCATGAGCTCAAGCCCCACTTTGGGCTCTGTGCTGTCAGCACAGAGCCTGCTTCAGATCCTCTGTCTACCTTTCTCTCTGCCCCTCCCCCACTCATGTGCTCTCTCAAAAATAAACTTTTTTTAAATTTTTTTATTTAAAAAAATTTTTTTTTTGACGTTTATTTATTTTTGAGACAGAGAGCATGAACAGGGGAGGAGCAGAGAGAGAGGGAGACACAGAATTTGAAACAGGCTCCAGGCTCTGAGCTGTCAGCACAGAGCCCGACGTGGGGCTTGAACTCACAGACTGTGAGATCATGACCTGAGCTGAAGTCGGACGCTTAACTGACCAAGCCACCCAGGCACCCCACATTTTTTTTTTTTTAAAGAGTATAGTCATCTTCTAATTTATACAGGTTTTCCTTTACTTTTTTTAGTATAGAAGGTATACATGATCATCGTTAAAAAACTGAAACCTTAATAAGTTAAAAGTTAAGAGTGTCCCTCCTCTTCCCAGGCCCCTTTCTGTATACACCAATAGCACACATCAAAGGTTTCCACATACCTGGACACACGCCTATGCATAAATGTTACAAATCGTTACTAAGCTACTATACTTCTCCTTCCCACCCCCACCACTTTCTCCCATCATGTAGCTCTTTCTGTGTATGTACAGATAAGTCTTCCTTCGTTCTCTATTTTTTTTTTTCAATGTTTATTTTTATTTTTGGGACAGAGAGAGACAGAGCATGAATGGGGAAGGGGCAGAGAGAGAGGGAGACACAGAATCGGAAACAGGCTCCAGGCTCTGAGCCATCAGCCCAGAGCCCGACGCGGGGCTCGAACCCACAGACCGCGAGATCATGACCTGGCTGAAGTCGGACGCTTAACCGACTGCGCCACCCAGGCGCCCCTCCTTCTCTATTTTTAAAGGTCTTACTAATCTTTTAGTGTCTGTTGGATGGATGTATCAAAATGTTTTTCATTCTTTATGGATATTTAGGGTGTTTGTGTTTTTTTTTAAATTTTTTTTTAACGTTTATTTTTGAGACAGAGAGAGAGCATGAAGGGGGAGGGTCAGAGAGAGAAGGAGACACAGAATCTGAAACAGGCTCCAGGCTCTGGGCTGTCAGCACAGAGCCCAACATGGGGCTCGAACTCACAGACCGCGAGGTCATGACCTGAGCTGAAGTTGGACACTCAACCGACTGAGCTACCCAGGCGCCCCTGGGGTGTTTCTTATTTTGCACTACAATGCAGGCTTCAGTGTCCTTGGAACATATATCTGTTTTTGTGCATTTTACAAGTATTTCTGTTAGGGGTTCCGGCAAGTGAAACTGCGAGGGTCAGAGGATTTCATGTGGAATTTTTATTCTTTTTAATGAGTGCCGATTTACTCTTTCAGGAAGGCTCTCACCTTACTCTTCAGCAGCCTCCAGTCCTGGCAAAAGATACAGTGCAAGGTATACTTTCTCTTCTCGGTGTACGCATATACTGACTAGGATGACAAACTTAGTTTAATTGCATGTATTTAAACAGCTGCATACAGTTCTAAATTATAATTTTATATGATCGTTGGTTAATGAGATACGTCCAGGTATCATATGTCCTAAGTCCAAATATGTCCTAAGAATATCTTAGAATAAGATATTCACACAGTCTCAAAATAACTGCATTCTGCAAAATCACGGGCCAGAAATCTTTATTTTATTTTTTTAATTAAGCTTTACACCCAACATGGGGGGGTGAACTCATGATCCTGAGATCAAGAGTTGCATGCTCTACTGACTGAGCCTTCCAGGTGTCCCTGGCCTGAAATCTTTTTTTTTTTTTTCTTTAACACCATTATTATGAAAGCCACAGAAAGGAAAAGAGGCAGTGAAACTGGTCTAGATGAAAGCACTTTAAGTGTGACAGTTGAATGCACTATATGATCCCTGCCTGGATCTTAAGTTCAGGGAGGCAAGAAGCCATAAGGGATATTGAGACAGTAAGAGAAATGTGAAGATTGGTAGTATGCTGGGTGATAGGCCCTTATTTTTTGTGGTGTTCCTACCTTACTGTGCTGTGTTCCTGGTGGGAAACTGTGTAAATGTAGAGAGTGATGGAGGGAGAAAACAAAACTTGACAGTTGGTGAATTTTAATGATGACTCTACGTGTAATGAATTAGTCATTGGCATTTTCTGTCAATGTTAAACTTTTATAAACTTGGGAAAACAAACCAACAAATCCAGCTTGGCTGTCAGATCATAAATGAGTTTCAGGCGTTTGTTTTTGAAACTTGGGTAGCACTGGTGTCCTTAACTTTAATGTCCGTCATTGATCGGTAGATATAAGGGCTCCTCCCAACTTGTGGGTCATGGTTTATTGGGGTTGTATTTAAATGACTTGCTCTCAGAAGAGTTACCGTGGTGAGTGAGTGAGTCGGCTTCCCTATAGGCCATCTTGCTTCGGATGAAGATGCCATCCTGCTGGCTTTGTCAGGTAGTTTTTGATTGATTCTTCAGCTACTTTCCTCAACTTTAAGTCTATAAATGGTCACACACTCCCATGTTCTGAAGTCAGGAAGAGAATTTAAAATAATGCAGCAAATTTGTGAAATACTCAAATCCACAGAGTGAAATCTGTGGATTTGAGAAGAACACTTTTTCTCCTTGGAGCCGAGGACAAAGCAGTAAAAAGGCCCAAAGTGAGGAAAATCCTCACAATTCTGGCATACATTAAAACAGACCCTGATCTACACTACCAGCCTCCTGAGGATTGTGTCCATTTTACAATGACGACAGACTCTGATTTAAGTGATGTGGGCCTTCCTTGTGTTCCTGAAAAGTTAGATTTAAATTGAATTTGTAAAAGTAAATAGTCTTTATGTACCCTATGAGTATAATATTTAATAAAATCCTGTTAGTAAATGTGAATATAGAAGCCAGTCTGTAGAATAGTTCCTTAAGCTTAATCAGCCGCTTTCTGTTTTGGATGTCTTTTCCCAGATATGGCATTTATTAGTGATAATATTTGGTGCTTTTGTTTTTTTTAATGCTTTCAGAAGTGACCAAAGTTCGAAGAAATCTCTTCAACCATGAAATGATTTCTCCTTCAAAGAGATTGGCAAAGCGGGGGTTGCCTAGAAGCCATTCTGTGTCGGTTGTGGAAGGTTTGGAGAATAAACTTAACAACTTGAAGAAGAAGACCAAAGGTATTATATTTTAGGGTAACCAATAGAAGGGGATTCTTGGATCCAAAGCAGTCTTCAGACTCTGTTGCAGAAGCTCATTGATCTCCTCCATTTTCCTCTCTGTGGTTACCATCAGTTTTCCCCTTGGGGTCTCTCTTCCTCCAAGCTTGGGTGAAGACTTAATCCTGGGATCTGGTCAGTCCTCTCCTACCTAGTCACCCCTACAAGTATCTGTTTGACAAACGAGTGAAAAAGAAATGAAGGATAATGACCAGTTTTTTTTCTAGTCTTTTGGGTGTTTTGGTTTTTTCTTTTTTGTTCTTGTAGTAATTGAGTAAAGAATGCAATTCACTGGCCTTCATTGTATTCGTGAAGTGGTGCAACCGTCATCACTAATTCCAGATTGTTTTCATCACTCCAGAAAGAAACCACATATCCAATACAGTCACTCTCCCGTTTCCCCCAACTTTCCCAGCTGTAGGCAACCACCAGTGTACTTGCTGTTTCTGTGGATTCACCGCTTGTGGATATTTCTTTTAAGTAGAGTCATATACTATGTGGTCCTTGTAACCAGCTTCTTTCACTTAACATAATGTTTTCAAGCTTTATGTACAGGTTGTAGCACATCTCAGCACTTCATTTCTTTTTATTGCCATAATACACTATTGTGTGGATAAACTGCCTTTTATTTGCCCATTCATCAACTGGCGGACATTTGAGTTGTTTCTACTGTTCAGCTGTTAGGAATATGCTTCTATAAACACACACAAGATTTCACGTAGACGTGTTTTTAATTCTCAGGCACATGCCTTGGAATGAAATTATAGGAACATATGGTAACTCTGTGTTTAACTTTCGAGGAATTACCAAATTGCTTTCCAATGTGGCTGTACCATTTCACGTTCCCGCTGGCAATGTGTGAGGGTTCCAGTTTCCCCACACCTCCCCCCACCTGTGGTCTCTTTCTTTGATTCTCCCCATCCTCCTGGGTGTGCAGTGGTAGCTCATTGTGGTTATGAGTTGCATTTCTCTGATGACTGGTATTGAGCATCTTATCCTGTGCCTGCTGGCCATTTGTAGATCTACTTCAGAGAATGTCTATTCAAATCTTAGCCCATTTTCTAATTGGGTTGTCTTTTTACTGTTGAATTATAAGGATTCTTTATGTATTCTAGATATTGGGCCCTCATCAGATACATGATTTGCGAATATTTTACCTCGTCTGGGGGTTGTCTTTTCATTTTCCTTGATAGTGCTCTTTGATACACAAAGTTTTTAATTTTGGTAAAGTCCATTTGAAAGCAGTTTGTGAATTTTTGTCATTGCTCATGTGTTTGGTGTCCAAACTTAGGAAAAAAAAACCGAACAGAATCCGCTTTTAACTTTAAACAGTTACGTTTCAGTCTTTGATCCATTTGGAGTTAACTTTTGTGCATTATTTTGTGTGAGATAGGAGCCCAACATCGTTCTCTCATATATGGCTATCCAGTTGTCCCATTAGTTGAAATGGCTTCTTTCCTCATTGAATTGTCTTGGCATCTTAGTCAAAGTCAATTGACCAGGGGTGCCTGAGTGGCTCAGTCGGTTAAGCATTCGATTCTTGGTTTTGGCTCAGGTCATGATCTCACGGTTCATGAGATCAAGCCCTACGTTGGACTCTGCTGACAGCACAGAGCCTCTTTGGGATTCTTTCTCCCTCTCTCTCTGCTTCTCCCCTGTTTGCTCACTCTCAAAATAAATAAACTTTAAAAAAAAGTTAATTGACCATATATATTAAGGTGTTAATTTTTTTAAATTTTATTTAAATCCAAGTTAGCTAACATATAGTGTAATAATGATTTCAGGAGTATAATTTAGTGATTCTTCACTTACATATAACATCCAGTGCTCATCCCAGCAAATGCTCTCCTTAATGCCCATCACCCATTTAGCCCATCTCCACACTCTTAAGGTTTGCCTCACTTCCTCTTTTTATTTTTCCTTTTCTTCCCATTTTGTTTCTTAAATTCCACATGAGTGAAGTCATATATTTATCTTTCTTTGCCTCTTTCGCTCAGGATAATACACTCTAGTTCCATCCATGTTGTTGCAAATGGCAAGATTTCATTCTTTTTGATCACCGATATTCCATTGTGTGTATATATCACATCTTCTGTATCTATTCATCAATCAATGGACATTTGGGCTCTTTCCATAACTTGGCTTTGGTTGATAGTGCTGCTATAAACATTGGGGTGCATGTGCCCCTTCGAATTAGCATTTTTGTATTCTTTGGATAAATACCTAGTAGTGAAATTGCTGGGTCTTAGGGTAGTTCTATTTTTAATTTTTTGAGGAACCTCCCTACTGTCAGAATGGCTACACCAGTTTGCATTCCCACCAGCAGTGCAAAAGTGTTGCCCTTTGTCTGCATCCTTGCCAACACATGTCATTGCCTGAGTTGTTAACGTTAGCCATCCTGGCAGGTGTGAGGTGGTATCTCATTGTGGTTTTGATTTGTATTTCCCTGATGATGAGTGATGTTGAGCATCGTTTCATGTATCTGGTAGCTATCTGGATGTCTTCTTTGGAAAAGTGTTCATGTCTTTTGCCCGTTTCTTCATTGGATTATTTGTTTTTTGGGTGTTGAGTTTGATAAGTTCTTTATGGATTTTTGGATACTAACCCTTTATCTGATATGTCATTTGCAGATATTGTCTCCTTTTCCATCAGTTGCCTTTTTGTTTTGTTGATTGTTTCCTTTGCTGTGTAGAAGCTGTTTTCTTGATGAGTTTGTAGTGGTTCATTTTTGCTTTTGTTTCCCTTGCTTCCAGAAACGTGTTGAGTAAGAAGTTGCTGCTGCTGAGGTCAAAGAGGTTTTTGGCTGCTTTCTCCTACAGGATTTTGATGGCTTCCCATCTTACATGGAGTTCTTTCATCTATTTTGAATTTATTTTTGTGTCTGGTGTAAGAAAGTGGTCCAGGTTCATTCTTGTGCATGTCGCTGTCCAGTTTTCCCAGCACCACTTGCTGAAGAGACTGTCTTTATTCCATTGGATATTCTTTCCTGCTTTGTCAAAGATTAGTTGGCCATACGTTTGTGGGTCCATTTCTGGGTTCTCTACTCTGTTCCATTGATCTATGTGTCTGTTTTGGTGCCAGTACCATACTGTCTTGGTAATTATAGCTTTGTAATACAGCTTGAAGTCCAGAATTGTGATACCTCCAGCTTTTGTTTTCTTTTTGAACATTACTTTGGCTATTTGGGGTCTTATTCTGGTTCCATACCATTTTAGAATTGTTTGTTCTAGCTCTGTGAAGAATGCTGGTGTTATTTTGATAGGGATCGCATTGAATATGTAGACTGCTTTGGGTAGTGTCAGCATTTTAACAATTTGGTTTTTAAACTTTTTTATATGTGTATTTATTTTGAGGGAGAGGGAGAGAGAGAGCATGAGCGGGAGACAGAGCATGAACAGGGGGAGGGGCAGAGAGAGAAGGAGACATAGAATGCGAAGCAGGCTCCCGGCTCCAGGCTCCGAGCTGTGAGAACAGAGGCCGATGCAGGGCTTCAATCCACGAACCATGAGATCATGAGCTGAGCCGAAGGCAGATGAGCCACCCAGGCGCCCCAACAATTTAATTGTTTTTTAAATGTTAGGTAGAAGTCAGCAGTAAAGCCATCTAGTCCTGAGTACTTCTTTGTGGGAAGGTTTTGATAACTACTTCCATCCTTTCACTTGTTACATACAGGTTTATTCAGATTTTGTTTCTTCTTGAGTCTGTTTGCAGTGTTTGTGTCTTTGTAGGAATTTGTCCATTTCTTCTTGGTTATCTATTTTACTGTTACACAGCTGTGCACCGTATTCCCTAATAGTCATTTGTATTTCTGCGAGCTCAGTAGCAATGTTCCCTCTTTCATAGTAGTTTGGGTTTTCCCTCTCTTTTCTTGGTCAGTCTAGTTAAAGATTTGTCAATTTAGGGGCGCCTGGGTGGCGCAGTCGGTTAAGCGTCCGACTTCAGCTAGGTCGCGATCTCGCGGTCCGTGAGTTCGAGCCCCACGTCGGGCTCTGGGCTGATGGCTCGGAGCCTGGAGCCTGTTTCCGATTCTGTGTCTCCCTCTCTCTCTGCCCCTCGCCCGTTCATGCTCTGTCTCTCTCTGTCCCAAAAATAGATAAACGTTTAAAAAAAAAAAAAAAAAAGATTTGTCAATTTAACAAAGACGGGAGTAGAGTTGAGTGATTCTTCACTAAAAAGCACTGGGTGTTTTATGGTTCTTCTCAAAGAACCGACTTTTGGTTTCATTGGTTTTTCTGTTGTTTTTTAATTCTTGATTTCATTTATTTACTATGTAATCTTTACCATTTCCTTCTACTTGCTTTGATGTTAGTTTGATCTCTTTTACCTTTTCAGGCTTAGGTTATTGATTTGAGATCTTGTTTTTTAATACAGGCATTACAGGTACAAATTCCCTTCTAAGCACTACTTTAGCTGTGTCCTGTAAGTTTGGGTGTGTTGTGCTTTCATTGTCATTATCTCAAAATATTTTCTAATTTCCCTTGTGATTTCTTCTTTGGCCCATTGACTATTTATGTGTGCATTGACCTTCATGTATTTGTGAGTTTCCCAAATTCCTTCTGTTGTTAATTTCCAATTTCACTCCATTGTGGTTGGAGAACAAACTTTGTATTTTAGTCTTATTAAATTTGAGACTTATTTTATGCTCTTCCATTTGACCTATAATGGAGAGTGTTCTGTGTGTGCCTGAGAATAATGTGTATTCTGCTCTTATTGGGTAGAGTGCTGTACTATCTCTGTGACCTGTTTATTTTATAACTGAAAGTTTGTACCTCTTAATTCCCTTTATCTATTTCACCCACCCCCCACGCACCTCCCCTCTGGGGACCACCAGTTCTATGTATTGAGGAGTCTGGTTTTGTTTTTTTAGGTTCCACATATAAGTGAAACCATATGGCATTTGTCTTTCTCTGACTTAGTTCACTTAGCAAAATACCCTCTAGGGCCATTCATGTTGTCACAAATGTCAAGATCTCATTCTTTTTTATGGCTGAGTGATATTCCATTGTATGTATGCCACATCTTCTCTATCCATTCATCTATCAATGGGCATTTGGGTTGCTTCCATATCTTGGCTATTGTAAAGTTGCAATAAACAGAGTTGTGTGTATATCTTTTTGAATTAGCAGTTATCATTTTCTTTGGATAGATACCCAGTAGTGGAATTATACTGGTGAATTATATGATAATTCTGTTTTTAATTTTTAAATGAACTGTCATTGGGCATTAAGGAGGGCACTTGTTGGGATGAGCACTGGGTGTTACATGTAAGTGATGAATCACTAAATTCTGTTCCTGAAATCATTATTACACTACATGTTAACTAACCTGGATTTAAATAAAAAATAATAATAGTCCAAAACTATAAGGTTTAGAATCAAGATATGTATGTATATATATATATATATATTAAAAAATCAAGAATTTCCTCTACAAAAAAAAAAATAATAATAAAATAAAGGAACCTTCATACTGTTTTCCCCAGTGGCTGCACCAGCTGGTATTCCCACCAACAGTTCTAAGGGTTCCCTTTTATCCACATCCTCACCAACATTTGTTATTTCTTGTTTTGATAGTAGCCATTCTGACAAGCGTAAAGTGACCTATCATTGTAGTTCTGATTTCAGTTTCCTTGATGATGAGTGATGTTTGAGCATCTTTTTATGTCTCTGTTGGCCATTTGTATGTCTTTGGAGAAATAGCTGTTCAGGTCCTCTGCCCATTTTTTAATTGGATTATTTTTCTGGTGTTGATTTGCATGAGTTCTTTATGTATTTGGGATACTAACCCCCTATTGGATATGTCATTTGCAAATATCTTCTCTCATTCAGTAGGGTTGCCTTGTCGTTTTGTTGGTTTCCTTTGCTGTGCAGAAGCTTTTTATATTTCAGTGTAGTCCCAAAGGTTTATTTTTGCTTTTGTTTCTCTTGCCTGAGGAGACATACCTAGAAAGAAGTTGCTGATGTCAGGTTACTGCCTGTGTTCTCTTCTAGGATTTTTATGCTTTCAGTTCTCACATTTAGGTCTTTAATCCATTTTATTTTCATATATGGCATAAGAAAGTGGTTCAGTGTCATCCTTTGCACGCAACTATCCGGTTTTCCCAGCACCATTTATTGAAGAGACTCTTTTCCCACTGTATATTCTTGCCTCCTTTGTTGTAGATTTACCACATAAGAGTGGTTTAGTTCTGGGCTCTGTATTGATTCTTTTGATCTGTGTGTCTATTTTTGTGCCAGTACCATACTGTTTTCATTATAGCTTTGTAGTATATCTTGAAATCACAGGTTGTGATACCTCTAGATTTGTTCCTTATCAAGATTGCTTTGGCTAATTGGGATCTTTTGTGGTTCCGTACAAATTTTAGTATTTGTTCTAGTTCTGTGAAAGATGCTGTTAGTATTTTGATAGGGATTATCTTAAATCCGTAGATTGCTTTTTGTAGTATGGAAATTTTAACAATATTAAATCTTCAAATCCATGAGCATGGAATATCTTTCCATTTATTTGTGTCCTCTTCAATTTCTTTTATCAGTGTTTTATACTTGTCAGAATACAGGTCTTTCACCTCCTTGGTTAAGTTTATTCCTAGGTATTTTATTCTTTTTGGTGCAGTTGTAAATGGGCTTTTTTTTTCTTCTACTTTGTTACTAGTGTGTAGAAAGGCAACAGATTTCTGTATATTAATTGCAATCCTGCACCTTTACTAAATTTATTTATCGGTTCTAGTGCTTTTTGGTGGAATCTGTAGGGTTTTCTATATATAGTATCATGTCATCTGAAAATAGTGGCAGTTTTAATTCTTCCTTACCAATTTGGATGCCTTTTATTTCTTGTTCAATTGCTACAGCTAGGAGTTCCAGTGGTACTGTGTCGAATAAAAGTGGTTGATACTCTTGTCTTTTTCCTGATCTTAGAGGAAAAGCTCATTTTTCACCATTGAGTATGATGTTAGCTGTGGGTTTTTCGTCTATGGCCTTATTACTTTGAGGTATGTTCCCTCTAAACCTACTTTGTTGAGAGTTTTTATCATAAATGGATGCTGTGGTTTGTCAAATGTTTCTTCTGTGTCTATTGAGACGATCATACAGTTGGTATTCTTTCTCTTGTTCATGTGAAGAATCACGTTGTTTTGCAAATATTGAACCACGCTTGCATCTTTGGATTAAATCATACTTGTGGTGAGGGATTTTTTTAATGTATTGCTGGATTCGGTTTGCTGATATTTTGTTGAGGATTTTGGCATTTTTGTTCATCAGAGATACTGGGCTGTAGTTTTTTGTAGTGTCTTTGGTTTTGGTATCAGGGTAATGCTGGTCTTGTCAAATGAATTTAGAAGTTTTTTTTCCTCTTTTATTTTTTGGAATAGTTTGAGAATTAGGTTTCTTTTAATAATTTTTATCACTTTGTTGACAGTCTCATTTTGTTCATACATTGTTTTACTGATTTCTTTATTTCTTTGTGATATTCTTGAGTCATTGAGCACATTTAGAAAACTTGATTTACTGTCCTTGACCAGCCATTCTGATGGGTTTTCTTAGTGACGGTCTCCATCAAATTCTCCTTTTCCTGTGGATGGGCTCTATGTCCCTGTTCCTTTGTATATTTTGTAATTGTTTGTTGAAGATTAGATATTCTGACTATTACAATGTGGCAACTTTGGAAACCAGATTCTCCCACTCCTGAGTGTTTGCTCCTCTTCGCATATTGAGGACTTCAGCTGTCTCTGTTTTCCAAACAGAGACATGTAGTCCATATTGTGTGTGGTCACCGAAGTTTCTGTTCTGTTATCTCTGGTTTGCCAGTAACCTGACCAAGATTTCCTTAAATGTCTGACTCTTAAAAGGGAAAAACAAGAAAGTATTCTTGTCCCTTTAAATATTCCCATAGCCATCTTGGGAAACGCAGCTGCCTCCTGGAGGTCCCAAAACCAGAGCAAGTGTCTGCGCCCGCCCATCAGGGGTCCATCGGATTAGCCACACAACCCCAAGTTTGGAGGACAAGGTGTCTGCCCTACCATCAGCCACCTGCTCCCGGAGTGTCGGCCCCTCTCCCCACAGCTGCGGTGAGGCTGGGGAGAGGAGGTCAGAGCTTCATGCGTGGTGTTCCCTTACCAGAAATCAGCAGCATCTTCCTTGCACAGATCCTGTCCCTCATTGTTGCCAGTAGCTCCTTGGGTTCCAGAGTTCTAAAATACTTGATCCTGATCATTTCCCACCCCCCACTCCCCTGCCAGCTTACTAGCTGTTTTGGTGGAGAGACCAACCCCTAGCTTCTTATGGCACTATTTAGTGTAACATCACTCCCTCTGGAGATTACAATTCCTATCTTCTAAGAGCCTAATTCAGATTAATACCAACTTCATTTGAGCAGTATTGAAAAACTTTGCTCCTATAAATACCGTTCTGTTTCCTACCCCCTCCTTTGTGCTCCGTTGTTATACACATTACATCTTCGTACACTCTATGCCCATCAACATCAATTTATAATGATCACTTTATTTTTCAACTCCTAGGAGAAGAGAGTTACAAACGGAAACTGCTTCTGTGCTGTACGTCGTATTTCTTTATCTAGTTCCTTCCCTGGTGCTCTTTGATTCTTCCCATGGATTTGCCTCACTCTTAATTTTTTTTTTTCAACGTTTATTTATTTTTGGGACAGAGAGAGACAGAGCATGAACAGGGGAGGGGCAGAGAGAGAGGGAGACACAGAATCGGAAACCGGCTCCAGGCTCCGAGCCATCCGCCCAGAGCCCGACGCGGGGCTCGAACTCCCGGACCGCGAGATCGTGACCTGGCTGAAGTCGGACGCTTAACCGACTGCGCCACCCAGGCGCCCCAGGATTTGCCTCACTCTTGAGTGCCCTTTGCTCTCAGCCTGAAGGACCCCCTCTAGTATTACGCATGGGGCAGGTCTGCTACTGAAAAGTTCTGTTTTTTGGGGGGGGGGGGGATTTGTTTTTAACCTGGGAATGTGCTAATTTCTCCCTCATTTTGAACAATAATTTTGCTGGATATTCAATTCTTGGTTGAGTCTTTGCCCTTTCAGCGCTTTTCTTTTTTTTTTTTTTAATGATTGTTTTTGAGAGAGTGCGAGTGGGGGTAGAGACAGACAGACACACACGCAGAATCTGAAACGGGCTCAGGCTCTGAGCTGTCAGTACAGAGCCCGACGCAGGGCTCGAACCCACGGACCACGAGATCGTGACCTGAGCCGAAGCTGGACACATAACCGACCGAGCCACCCAGGCACCCCTGCGTGTCTCTTTGTTTATTGACAACTGGACGTAACATAATAAGGCACTTCTGACTTCTCCCCTCCAGTGTTTGTTGTTCTTGTTACTGCTTTTGTTTGGTGACTTTCCTGAACTAATTCTTTAAAGTCTGTATTCTGTCATGTGTGGCCACTGACATCTGCTCACTTAGCTTAGCGATCCAGCTAATGATTGGACAGATTTTCTTTGATGCCTGGAACCAGTAAGTTTCTCAGCCTTTGCTGAGGGCCTTTGGTGCGTTGGCTCATTTCTTCAGTACTCAGCCAGGCAGTGTATATTTCTCTCTGCTTTTCTAGAGCCTCAAGGTGAGCAGTGGGTGACAGCTTAGGGCCTTCTTGGGTTTACCCTGGGCGTGCACACAGCCCTGCATTGCATGGAGTTTTAGGTCCCAGGAATATGTTGAAGGTTTGTTGAGTCCTCCATAGACACCTCATTCCCTAGTTTCCCCTTTTACGCTTTTGGTTAGCTTGTTGTTTGCCCCAGCTGTTATCACTCCCCTAGGCAGCTGTGATGTTCACAAGTGCTGCTGGTTGGTTTCAGTAAGTGCTCCCTGGAAAAAGCTCATTCATACTGGGTGAGTCCTGAGGTCAAACAGAGACTACTTGAGCCCGTGAGATTTTGCTTTTGCGGGGGAACTGCCAGACAGGTCAGATAATGACATCTGTGAATGGGGCTTTGGAGGAGCTCCAGTCTCATTTGGCCCTGTTCACACACAGGCCCCTGGGCCGTTGGTCTGCAGAGTGATTGCAGGCTGTTGGTTTTCAAGGCTACAGGGCTGGGGGCGCTGGGGCAAGATAAAGTTCCATGGACTTGGCTGCTGTTACTGGGATTCACTGTTTTTCTTGGATAAACACTCCATGGATTGTTGCAAACTAGTTAATTTCCAGAGTTCTGAAAAGGCTGATTTTGCCCATTTTTGCCCAATGTTCTCGTTCCTTTTGTGGAAGAGTTATTTCAGAGGTTCTTACACCACATTCCTGCCGACATCACTTCTCTTCCTGGTCACTTCTAATTCCCTCTAAACTAGTCCTCCCGTGATCAGCTTGGTTTACATACCCCACTGCGGAAATGCATGCCGGCTAGATGGCTCTCGCTATTCAGTATCTTAATATCTGTGTGGCATGTCAGCACTTTCATACTCTATCATTTCATCATAAATATAAGAAGCACTGGTGAGATGGATACTTATTAGTCCTGATTAAATATTTTTTTTTCAGAATTGCTTATTAGAATTTTACAGTATTTTACACTAGCTTATTATTTAATCTCTAATGCTGATTGACTGTTGTATCATGGTATCATGTTAAATTAAGTCCGATGGTTAGACGTTAGCCCCAAAACAATCAAGAGCCCCTCCGGTAAAGACAAACAAAAACCACTCCAGGTGAGTAGTAAGCCATACAGAATTGCAGACTGCTCGCTTTGCCTTGCTGCCACTTCTTGATAAGGTTAAATGAAATTGATGCTATTTACATTTTAGGTTATCACAAACTGCTGACTAAGAGTGTGGCTGAGACTCCAGTACATAAGCAGGTCTCCAGAAGGCTTCTTCATAGACAAATCAAGGGCAGGTGAGTAACATCCTTGCCTAGCTACTTTGTGTAGTCACACAGCCTTGCTAATGATCTTGTGGGCCACTGTCCACCTTCTCGGAGCCCCTGTGACTGATGTCTTAACTGTCTTATTACTAAAGAGTATTCAGCATTCTGTAAATTCTGAGGGCTAGAGAATCATACAGAATGCACTCTTTTGCGTCACCTCTTTCACTTGGCATAATTATTTTGAGATTGGTCCATGGTGTTGTATGTATCCATATTTCTTCCTTTTTGGGGTGGTGAGGGGTTGCTGAGAAGCAGTCCATCAAATGGGTATTCCACATTTATAAACTTTTTTTTTTAATTAAAAAAATTTTTTTTAACTTGTTTTATTTTTTTTTTTAATTTACATCCAAATTAGCATATAGTGCAACAATGATTTCAGGAGTAGATTCCTCAGTGCCCCTTCCCCATTTAGCCCATCCCCCCTCCCACAACCCCTCCAGCAACCCTCAGTTTGTTCTCCATATTTAAGAGTCTCTTCTGTTTTGTCCCCCTCCCTGTTTTTATGTTATTTTTGTTTCCCTTATGTTCATGTTTTGTCTCTTAAAATCCTCATATGAGTGAAGTCATATGACACTTGTCTTTCTCTGACTAATGTCACTTAGCATAATACCCTCCAGTTCCATTCACGTAGTTGCAAATGGCAAGATTTCATTCTTTTTGATTGCCGAGTAATACTCCATTGTACATATATACCACATCTTTATTCATTTGTCCATCGATGGACATTTGGGCTCTTTCCATACTTTGGCTATTGTTGATAGTGCTGCTATAAACACGGGGGTGCATGTGTCCCTTCAAAAGAGCACACCTGTATCCCTTGGATAAATGCCTAGTAGTGCAATTGCTGGGTTGTAGGGTAGTTCTATTTTTAGTTTTTTGGGAACCTCCATACTGTTTTCCAGAGTGGCTGCACCAGCTTGCATTTCCATTATAAACTTAAAAAAAATTTTTTTTCAGAGAGCGTGTATGCATGTGCTCACACATGGGGGAGGAGCAGAAGAAGGAGGGAGAAAACCCAAGCAAGCTCTGTGCTCAGCCACCCACACAGGGCTTGATCCCAAGATCCTGGGATCACGACCTGAGCCAAAGTCAAGAGTCTGGTGCTCAGCTGACTGAGCCACCCAGTCCTCCCCTGCACAATTTTAAAAACCATTCTTCATGGCATCTGGGTGGCTCAGTCATTTAACTGTCTGATTTCTTGATTTTGGCTCAGGTCAGGACCTCATGGTTGTGAGATCAAGCCCCATGTTGGGCTGTGTGCTAAGTGCAAAGCCTGCTTAAAGATTCTCTTGGAGCGTCTGGGTGGCTTAGTCACTTAGGCAACTGACTCTTGGTTTCGGCTGAGCTCGTGATCTCATGGTTTATGTGTTCAAGCCCCACGTCAGGCTCCGTGCCACCTGCTTGGGATTCTCTCTCTCTCTGTGCCCCTCCCTTGTGCACATGCTCTCTCTCAAAATAAACATTTTAAAAAACCTTCAAAAAAATTCTCTCCCTCTCAGCTCCTCCCCTCACATGCTCACACTTTCTCTCTAAAAATAAAAAACTTAAAAAAAAAAAACCCACGCGGGGCACCTGGGTGGCTCAGTCGGTTAAGCTTCTGATGTTGGCTCAGGTCATGATCTTGTGGTTCATGAGTTCAAGCCCCATATCCGGCTCTCTGCTGTAAGCACGGAGCCTGCTTCTGATCCTCTGTCTCCCTCTCTCTGCCCCTCCCCTGCTTTCTGTCTCAAAAATTAGAAAACAAAAATGCAAAAGCATCTGTCATTACATGGAGGGGTCATCATCACTGCTGGACCAGGCTGCAAGTTTAGGATCTCGGCTCAGCCTATGTGTGTGGTGGGCCACAGTTTTCCATGGTAGTTAGTGTCTGAAAGTTTGTCGTGCTAAGCTGCCCCTTTCCTGGCTCTTTGGCTAGAGAAAGCTGACTTTTCTTAGGGCAGTTTTGGTACCTGTTGGCATATTTGGGTTATCTATTTCCCCAGCACCCAGTCCAGGATCCAGGAAGCAAAAAGGGAACTCTCTGGGAGCTCACTGCCCTGTCTCTCTGGGTCCTGGGATCCCCAGCCACCTGCCTCTTCTTGTCACTGTTTAATCTGTAGTTCATTTTTTTTTTTTTAATTTTTTTTCAACGTTTATTTATTTTTGGGACAGAGAGAGACAGAGCATGAACGGGCGAGGGGCAGAGAGAGAGGGAGACACAGAATCGGAAACAGGCTCCAGGCTCTGAGCCATCAGCCCAGAGCCCGACGCAGGGCTCGAACTCCCGGACCGCGAGATCGTGACCTGGCTGAAGTCGGACGCTTAACCGACTGTGCCACCCACGCGCCCCTGTAGTTCATTTTAATATAACATCCAGGGTTTTTAGCTGAACTTAACAGGAATAATAGGAAGGTTTCATCTTGACATTATTTGTGTACAGATTTTACATACTTGTGCAAGTTATCTACAGGATAAATTGCAAGGAGAGAAATGGGTGGGTTAGAAGGCATGCATATTTTTAATTAATTTTTTTGTTGTAAAACCACTTTCCAAAAAAGTGTTCTAACCATTTTACTTGCAACAGTAAAGTATATGAGAGTGCTTGCCAACACTGGTACTCTTAAGCCCTGTGGTCTCTGTTGCTTTGTGAGGCTTGTGGTGCATGAACCATGAGTGATACTAAATAATCCCTATGCTTGTTATTCATTAAGGTCCTCGGAGCCTGGTCCTGATATTGACATAGTCGAAGAGTCCCCAGAAAAAGGAGCAGACGGTATTACCTATGTTTGTTTTGTGCTGTTTTCTCTAGTTTCTTTGAAAACCCTCTATTTGTGGTGGTGTTCAGCATGTCCTAAGATATTGTGCAGACACTATGACAGCTCTGGGCCTGCAGTGTAGATCAGTAAATGTTTATTAGTAAATGGCCTTTTACACAGAATTTCCTGAGGGAATTTCTGGAGAAACCTTTTTACACAGTAGGAACAGAGGTCAGGGTACGGGCTAACACGGGGTGATACAAAGTGCCGTGGCTTCTTTTTAAAGTACATGTAATTCAGGGGTTTCCAAAAGCAAACATTTTGTTTTTTCCAAAAACAAAGTCATGTTTTTAATGACTCAAGTAATTTGTTTATTGTAGAAAAATCAGAAAAGTAAAATAAAAAATAGAGAAGTCAAGTTAAAAAAAAAAATTTTTTTTTTAACATTTATTTATTTTTGAGACAGAGAGACAGAGCATGAACAGGGGAGGGTCAGAGAGGGAGGGAGACACAGAATCTGAAACAGGCTCCAGGCTGTGAGCTGTCAGCACAGAGCCCGACGCGGGGCTCGAACTCACAAGCTGCGAGATCGTGACCTGAGCCCAAGCCGGACGCTTAACCGACTGAGCCACCCAGGCGCCCCAAGAAGCCAAATTTTTAATAATTGCTTGGTAATCCCACAACTCAGAAATACTTAACGTTTTAGCTTCACTGATACTCTGACAGGTGTCGTTGCTACACAAATGTATGTATCATAAACATGAAAACTGCAATTTTTAAATTTAAAAAATTTTTTGCAGAAGTCACACTATATAAACCCTTTTTTCACCCAGTATCATGGTTAAAAGGGTGGCAGTTTGAGATTTCCAAAGGTCACAGTCTGGTAGGTCAGTGGTTTTTCTGAACTTTGTTGGAGCCATATGTCCTACCCCTTGTAACTCTGTTACACTTCAGAAGTCTCAAGGTCAGTAATTTGTGACAGTCCATTTTGTATGTGGTATAACATAAATTTTACCCATTTCATACACAGGCAAATGTAAAAAGCTTGTGTTTCTCCCTGGTTACTAACTGTGATTCTGGTTTTGTAGACATAAGCTTGAGACGAAGTCCTCGAATCAAGCAGTTGTCACTCAGCAGGACAAATTCTGGTTCCTTCTATTCTGCGTCTCAGCCCAAGTCTCGAAGTGTGCAAAGAGTTCACTCATTCCAGCAAGACAAATCAGGTAACTTGCTTGCCCACCGCCTAGTTGTGTGCCTACTTGGCGGGAAGTATTTTTGGGAAAAGAAGTATAAAACTTGGCATTTCCTTTCTTGATATTGGAGCGGTACAACAGGCATATTCAGTAGAGGTTTAGAGTGATGGACGATCCATGACATTCACTAACAGTGTCCTTCCTTTGGATTCCTACAGCTGGTCATTCATACTATCCTTTCGGTAATTTATTCATTCAACAGGTAAATTACCTGTTATTTCCACCATGTGTTCACATTCTACACTCGGGTCCTAGGTGGAAGGGGATACCTGTTTGTCCTTCATTTTTTCATCCATCATTAGTTTGGATCATCAGATAATGTGTTTTTGTATTTACAAATTAAATTCTTTTACTTGCCTCACATAAGGGCTGAGGTAACTATGCAATCTTATTAAAAGTCCAGATGGCAGCAATAATTGGGGTTGCTGGCGTAATTAGGTGGGATCCCCCACTCCCAGTAGCTCGAAAAAAATTGTTTTCTTGTATGGACTGGCTGTTCTGTTAGTATTGGGAGGGCAGAAGTTGAGAAAGAATTACTGTTTTTGACTTGCAGACCAAAGAGAAAAATCTCCAAACCGAAGTATTCGTTCTCCCAAGAGCCTGCTTTTTGGGGCATTGCATGAGATGGTCAGTCCTTCTGAGAAGGGTTCAGCTCGACTTCAGAGGACTTCAAGAAGCACATTGGGTTCTGAGATACCTACAGCTTATCAGGTATAACATTTCTATAATGTTTAAAATAGTGTGGTCTTGTGGGGGGAAACAAACATGGCCCAGAAAACCCACTGAGACCATTAGGGACAAGAAAGCAGGTGATCTGTAGATGTTAATACGTATTTGGGGGTGGTTGGGTTGATCGAGATGAATGGTTATTGGGTATATAGGGATGTAAGGCAGCAGTTTGGCTGAGGCCAAGGTGGTAGGAGAAAACAGAAATGATCTCATCTAGTCTCTTGGTTTCGTCCACCATTTTTATCATACACCACGTGTAGATCTTCCTGAAATGTACAGGCATCATTCATCTGTTGCCCTTACACTACCCACCCAATCCAGTCATCCACGTGAGAAGCCTGAGTCACTCCCAGACATAGCCATTTATACCGATTCCCTTTTCTCCATCCCTGCAGTTCTGCCCTATTCCAGTTCTGCCTGGAACATTTCAACTGTCTTTTCCCTCTTCCCTCTCAAGTCCATCCTGCCCCCAGAGGCCAGAGTGAGCCTTTTTTTTTTTTACATTTATTTATTTTTGAGAGAGCACAGTGGGGGGAGGGGCAGAGAGAGAGGGAGACACAGGATCCGAAGCAGGCTCCAGGCTCTGAGCTGTCAGCACAGAGCCCAACGCGGGGCTTGAACCCACAAACCGGGAGATCATGACCTGAGCCGAAGTTGGATGCTTCACCCACTGAGCCACCCAGGCACCCCCTGGAGTGAGCTTTCTGACTGCATCACTTTGCTTAAAGCTCTAGAGACCTGTTGTTAAACAGGGTTTTCTGAAAATGGAATCCTTATGTTAAAAAATAATTTTTATTTGGAAACCCAATAAACCGCTTAGAGTTTGTGGCAGGACACTCAGCTATGGAGATGGGTTTGAAGACCACAGATTTACGGAACCAGGTTCAGTCCTCTCCAGATGGGCATGGGCCTCCATCGGCTGGCTCTGGCTCCCACTCTCCCTCTGCTCTGTCCTCTACCTTTCCGGTGACGTCAGGCTGCACATAGGTCCGCATGCAGCTGCTGGTTTTCGTTTTAGGCAGAGAAAATGATAGAGCAAAGGCACCAGGGGCACCTAGGTGGCTCAGTTGGTTAAGCGTCCGACTTCGACTCAGGTCATGATCTCACGGTTTGTGAGTTCGAGCCCCGGGTAGGGCTCTGTGCAGACAGCTCAGAGCCTGCTTCCGATTCTGTGTCTCCCTCTCTCTGCCCCTCCCCTGCTCACACTCTGTCTCTGTCTCTCAATAATAAATAAACGTTAAAAAAATTTTTTTTTTTAAAAAGGCACCAAAATTACCTCTTCCCTGCTTTCCCACCTTTTGCATTTACCTGCTGGTACCCATTCTTAATGACCTAACTCACTGTTCCTGTCCCCCCTTCAGGCTAGCTGGGTTAGACAGTCCTCTCTTGTGCTGCCAACACGTGTTGTCCCACGCACATCCCTGTCGGTGCGCTGGTGACACTGTTACCATCTTTCTGTACCCCATTCCACGTGAAATACCCACTAGACCGGGATTCCCTTGAGATGATCGTGATGGGTGTCTGACCTGCTTTACCTGTTGGAGTGTTTAACTGCATTTTGCCAGAAGGAAGGGAGATTTTTTGCTGGGGAGTGTTGTTCCTGAGACGTCGTCTTTGTTGCTGGACCTTATGTATCCGTCTATTCCATACTCCATCCCCACCCCACCCCCCCGCCACGGCCTGACACATGACGGGTGTGTAGCAAGCACATGTTGAAGGCAGGTGAACAGCAGCTGATGTGACACCTAGAAGCGACTTCAGGAAGGGAGCAGGAGTGGTGCGGTGGAAGAGACCGTGGCAGTAGTGGAGTGATCCACCATCGAAGGCAAAGCGTGTTTTAGCTGTAGTATGCATCTGAAGAAAATTCTTGGTCTTAGGACCAAGATCAGATTTGGTGCTTAGTGCTAGGAAAAGAAAAGTGCGCATCATGTTTTGGAAATTGAAATGTGCCACTGTCTGAAATCCAGGTTAAGGATTTCCCATGTGCCTTTCTGATTGTCTTAGAGGTGACTCAGATGCTCTGTAGAGCATATGGGTGATGACATTCAGGCACTGAAATGAGCATTTCTTTACAGACTCCCAAGAAGAGTAACCGGAAATCTCCAAGCTCTTCTAAAGTGACGCCGAGACGGTTCCCTCGTATGCCACGAACTCCACTGCGCACCCCTGAAAGGTGGCAGAAACCCCCTACTGAAGTGACCCCTGCGAAACAGGCCATTTTTGAGGAGTCCTTAAAAGACTCCTCACAGGACTGGGGCTCACCATCTCAACCAAAAGTCACTCCTCAGAAAGGCTGCTCCCTGGCTAAAGGAGGAACCTCTCCTCTTGAAAAGAAGATCCCAAGAACCCCCGGAAGGCCAGGTGGTCAGCCAGCTGGATTTCTGCGGAATTCTACTTGGCCACTCTCGGTGACCTCCAGTCCAGAAAGCACCCCCTGCCCCGCAGCCCCCAACGGGACTGCAGGTCTGAGTCCTGCCGGGTCCTCTCCGCGAGCGGCAGCCTCGGAGGTGCGGGGAGAGACACCTCCGGACCAAGAGCACCACCGTCCCTGTGTCCCGGGGGCCTCCCAGGCAGGGGAGCTAGCACAAAAAGGAAAGGAGAAAGCCGCCTCCACCCCCGGGAGCCCGGGGATGACAAGTCTGGTGCCTCCCCCATCTCCTCCTCCAGAGAAGCCTTTCACCTTTCCCTCAGGCAAGGTTTCCAAGAAGAGTCCATTTCGGAAATTTTCGACGAACTCTCCTTCCCCTGGAGAAATGGACTGGAGAGAGCCCTGGAAAGCCCCCAATGTAGCCTCACCTCTCTCCTGTCCTGCTTCCTCAACTCCTCCCAGAATCCTGCAGAATGCCCAGTCTGACCCCGCACCCCCTCTGCCCCCCTCTAAAACTGGAAAAAGGTGCAGAGGGCCCTCGGATCTTGCAAGCAGCTTCCTGGAACACCAGCCTAGTGCCTCTGCTGCTCCTAGAGAGGCCCCAGCTGACAACCCAGCTGCCAGCACAGATGCCAGAAAGGACCAGAAGGAAGTGAGCCTTTCTCTTCGGTCTTCCCCTGAAAGACACAGCTACCCTGGGCTTGGCTTCAGGAGGGACTGGCGTCTGTCCTCTCCTCTGCTGATGGCGAGTGACACAGAGTATCTCACTCCCCTGGACGAAGCACAGCTTGACGGCAGTGACGGCTTGAAAAGTGATGTGGCACCAATGGGAGAGGAGAGGCAGTCAAGGACGATGGTTGCCAAGGAGAAGTCTTCTCCGTCGAGCCCTGGGGTTCTTCCATCCCCTCGTTCCTGCGGGCCTGGTTCTCCCCCGACACCTTCCTACGACCTGCGCTGCACTGCAGACAGAAGGCAGCGCCAGGCCGCCGCGCAGCTGGAGGATCTGCAGGCGTCAGCTCGGCTTCCAGAAGCCCCCGCCAGCCCGCAGACATACGAGGTAGAGCTGGAGATGCGAGCTTCTGGCCTGCCCAAGCTTCGCATCAGAAAGATCGACCCCGGCTGTCTGTGTGAAGCTGAGTCCCTACGAAGGGCGGGGAGCTCCCGGGGCGACGAGAGCTCCCTCCCTGGTGTTGGCCTGCCCCGGGCTGGCAGGTCCTCAGGGAGACCCGAAGCCACCTATGTGTCTCCCCCCTGCCTCCGCCCCTCACACAGCACCCCTGGCAAGAGCGGGGGACAGATGTACATCTGCCAGTCCTGTACCCCCACCCGCGGCCCCTCTAGCACCCCCTCTCCGTTTCAGACAGACGGCAGTGTTCCTTGGACCCCGTCTCCCAAGCACAGCGGGAAGACCACTCCGGACACCATCAGAGACTGGCCCCGCAGGAAGCGGGCAGTGGGCAGCAGCTCTGCTGCGAGGAGTGAGGTCAGCGCTGACCTCCCTGCAGGGGTGTCCCTACTCGAGCCGGAGAGGAGGGAGCGAGGCCCCGAGCTCAGCATCAGCAGAACTCGCCTCTTGGGGGATTTTGAGCTCGAGGGGGTGTGCCAGCTGCCCGACCATTCGCCTCCCGGGGACAGTGTGCCGAAGGCCGAGGAAGCCTGCTCTTGGGGACAGTTTGGGCTGGGTTCCAGGAAGAGGCTCCTTCCTGCTGAGGAGGAAATGGAGTGTCAAGCAAAAAGAGCGTGTGACGGGCAGAGAGGAGACCCAGAATTCAGCAAGAGCGAGGAGCGGTCTCCGGGCGTGAGCGTGCTGTACCTGCCCTCCACGGGGGACGACGAGGTGTTCTTTTCAGGTGAGGCTGCCGCCGTGGGTTTTGGGGGTTGGGGGGAGCGCCTCAGAGCTGCTCCTTGAAGAGGCCCGGGCCCCGTGGCATGGGGTACCACGGAGCCGTGCTCACCCTGCGTCTCTGTAGGTTCCACGCCTTCTCCCGGCTGTGCCGTGCGGAGTGGCGTCTCTGCCAGCGGGCTGCAGGCCCTGACCCAGTCTCCACTGCTGTTCCAGGGGAGAACGCCTTCCTCTCGGTGGAACGATGCCAGAGGTAATTGTTCACGGAAGGTCCTGAGGAGTGACTGCTGGGTGCCTCCCCAGGGTCAGCTCGGGGCTGCCAGGCCGTCTGGGGAAGGAGTTCTAGGGAAGGCCGGGGTCTCGGGACAGAGGACCGTCCCTGCAGGGTCCCGTGCTCTTCCCAAAGAATGGTTCTAACCCCATGGTGTAGTTAAGTGCAGGCCTCAGATCCTGATGTGTTTTCTTCAGCTTCTTGAAACTGTGACAGATGTGGACATCCCACATCCTGTGTGGCGGGAGCGTGTGGAGGAGAGGGGTGGGCGGCACGCTGGCGGCTTTCCCACAGCGGGTTCCACGCTTCTGTACTGGAAGCTTCTGTGGTAGATGGAGGACTGGCTGTCGTGATCAGACTCGAGGCTTCCCTTTCCTCGACCCCATGGCTTGCGTCTGCTGAGTGCATGGGTTAGAAAGGGCTCCTGGAACTAAAGGGGAATGCAGGAGTGGGGGGCCTTTGGTGGTTCTTCTCCCTTGACACTCAGACATAAATCACGTGAAACAGCATAAACCCCACAATCTGAGCCAAAAAGAATGTACAGACCCAGCTGAGGGAGTTCAAACTGCAGTACTTAGCTTTTTCCATTATTTACTGCCGTCCAGTCAGTGCTGACGGGTGGGGGGCGCTCACGCAGCCCGAGAACCTGCAGGCAGTGCTGGTGTCAGTCCGTCTTCGGGTGTAGCCTCTCCAGTTCAAGCCCGTTTTCTTTTGTTCTGTCCTCAGTGACTTCCTGCCCACTAAGTCTTTCTGCCTTTCTCTAGATGAGGATATGGATGTTTTCCCGGCCACAGCAGAAGACTCTCCTTTCAGCCGAGCCTTCTCCAGGAGACGCCCCATCAGCAGAACTTACACACGGAAGAAGCTGATTAGCTAGTGAGGCTGGAACCGGTCGGGGGACTTAAAACTTCAAACACTACGGAGCGTGGCCGGAGCCACCGTGTCCCCAGCACAGAAGACGTGTTCTGAGCGGTCTTCTCCGGGTTGGAAGTTCCAGGCTGCTCTCTGTCCCACGTAACCCTGGGCTTGCTGCACAGAAACAGGAATCGCCAGGGCTCAGTGGAGCCAAGGGAGTTCAAAAGAGGAAGCTGCAGTCAGCCCGGTCCCCATGCCTCTTTGTGGTCAGCTGTCACAGTCTTTACTCCCTCTCCGGAAATCCAGCCCTACCCCTCCTTAGGGAGGTGGTGTCGCTGGGGCTGGGAGTCAGGAAGCAGGCAGGAACTGTAAGACCAGGCGCTCATTCCAGCCCTGCCCTCCGAGAGACCAAGGCAAGTCAGTCGCCCCCCCCCCCCCCCCAGCCCCTTCATGGGTTCTTTATGAAGCTGCCGTTAGGCTGGGCCCCGGAGATCCCGGCAGGGCTCGCGAACTAAAGCACCACACACAAAGCTGAAGGTGGTGGCAGACAGAATAAATTTCTTGCCTTCCCCGTATAATAATAAAGTCCTCTCTTGCTACTCAGTGCATTTCTGCTTACTCACCAGGGCTGAGCTCTGGTGGTTCCTGGAGCAGCCACATCCCCGGGTCTGCTCTGAAACTCAGCCAGTGCCCAACGGTCCTCACCGTGAGTGGGGAGACGCACCGGAGTCACA
This sequence comes from Herpailurus yagouaroundi, assembly GCF_014898765.1. Lineage (NCBI taxonomy): Eukaryota > Metazoa > Chordata > Mammalia > Carnivora > Felidae > Herpailurus > Herpailurus yagouaroundi. The sequence goes on along the minus strand of NW_024412416.1, from coordinate 6,217,169 downwards.
CAGAGGCCCGGCGTGTCCCAAGGAGCAGCTTCTGGGGACTCCTGGTGGGGGCCCCGGTCCACAATTCTGAATTGGGCCTGTCTCAGGGGCTCTAAAAAGCCTTTACACCTGTCATGTTCTCAAATCTGACTCGTGTCTTGTAAATCAAACCAAGTAAAAACTCACATTCTTCCCTTCGGCGTCTCATTTATTATAAAATGGTTTTACAAAAGTCTAAAACTATGCCAAGCTTCCCACTTCCCACCATATACATAAGACCATTTAAAACACAACCCGGTTGCCACTCACTGTTGTGTGTCCAGCACCGGCTGAACCCCAGCACTGGGGGCACCCGCACGCAGGTCTGGGACCAGAATTGCCTTTTGGGAACTCTCAAGCCAAAAGATGGCAATCCGGTACCGGAGCTCAAAGAAATGAGGGGCAGGAATTTACAGATGAAAAAATAGGAGTCTGATCCACTGGGGCAGGTGGCCCAGGTTCGCTGATCCCGGCTGTGTCAAGATCAGGACCCGGATTTGGAGGGAGAGCTCAAGGCCGTCTTTCAGGAAGCAAACAGGGTTGACCGTGCCCGGGAGCGGGCTCAGCCTCCCTGCAAGGCGGGCTCTGCGCACAGCCTACAGCGGGTTTCTCCTGACGTCGATCATGCCTGAGCTGGCCCGGCGCGGGTCCCGCCGGGGCTTGGGCAGGGGCCCGGGGTTCCAGGGCAGGCCCGCCTCACCCACGGGGGGCGCCCGCCCTCCCAGGGGCTCCTCGGCGCCGCCCTGCTCCTCACCGCACAGGCTGGAGCGCTTCCACGTCAGCGGCAGCGGGGCCCGGACCAAGTCCCGCACCTCGTCTCGGGCGCGGGGGCCCCCCTCAGGGAGGGACTGCTGCCAGAGAAGCTCGGGCACGGGGCGCAGCTCCTCTTCATTTCCGGGAGCCGGTCTGCTCTCCAGGCACAGGGCCCTCTTCTCCCCACCTGTCACCGAGACCAATGACACTCGTCAGAAACGGAGGCCTCAGCTCCCCTGTGGGAGATGCCCGCGGAAGAGTGGAGGTTAGAGGGGTTCCCAAGCCTTCCCGGAGGCCGGCCCAAACCGGGTCAGGTGAGCCTCACCCCTGCTCTGGCCCGCCGCACTCAGGCTACTGAGCTTCTGTTTCAGTTCCTGGTTCATCCACAGGTGGCGGCCCAGCTCCTTCTCCAGCGCTTGGATCCTGGTCTCATACTGCCTCCTGCTGTCCGCTAGCCCCTCGCCGAGGTGATCTGGACGGGAGGGGACACGGAGGAAGGCCGGGAGGGGCGGAGGAGGAAGGAGGGGCGGGGCCGAGGAGGAAAGCGGGGAGGGGCCGCGGGCAGGAAGAGGGGCCTCACCTCGGCTCTGCTGGAGGAGAAGCTGCATGTTCTGCTCGTGCTCCTTCTGCTGCAGGGTCAGCTGGCGGTCCATCTCCAGGCGCTGGCGCTCCAGGGCCACCTCCAGCCAGTAGACCAGCCTCTGCTGCTCCTCCAGCTGCATCTCCAGCTCAGAGAAGGCGATCTGCTGCTGGTGCTGCTCCTCTCGGAGCGTCACGACCTGTCCCAAGACCCAGCCAGGCTCAGCCCCCAGCGCGGATCATCCCCAACCGGCGGCAGGTACTCAGGTACTTGGCAAACTTGTAGCTACCACCCCCCACGGGCGGACGTCACTAAGGAATCACCAGGGTGTCCCGCTGAGCCAAGACCTGGCCTCCCACACCTTCTCAACAGTGTTCGAGGCAGGGATTTCCAAATGACAAGAGTCAGCTGTCAAGAGGAAGCTTACTTCCTACCCCTGCCTCAAGCTCCTTCCGAGGCCCAGGCTCCTAAGCCCGCGGGCAGAGACTTGCTGAGGCCCAGCTTCTCAAGCTCCGCACTACTGACATTTCAGTCAGGGAGTCTGTGGTTGTGGGGACCTGTCCTGCCTGCCGTAGGGTTAGCAGCATCCCTGGTCTCTACCCTCATGGCTGTGAGGACCGGAAGCATCTCCAGACTCGGTCGGATGTCCCCTGGGGGAAAACCATCCCTGCCGAGAACCACCGATCTGGGTGCACTGAAGGGGCCAGGAGGCCGGAAAGTGGGGGGAGAGGAGACCGGGTCTTCGTTTCACTAAGAAAGTTAGGGTTTAAGGAGGAGAGTCTGAGGCAGCCCTGGAGACTGGAGCTGGCCCTGATTCTGTCCCTGCATCTGGGAGGAAACAGACCCCCGTCTGGAGCTGCCAGCGGACCCCTCCCCCACACAAGTACCAGACGGAGGTGGCAGAGGGCCCGGGAGCCGGTGACCCACCTTGTCAAAATACTTGCAGAGCAGGGCTCTGGTCTCCGAGGACGAGAGGTAGCTGAGCTTGGCCATGAGGTTCATCTCACACTGGGACAGCAAGGAGGCCGAGGCCCGCAGCACCCGCTGGCGGCACGTGATGGCCTCATTCTTGTATTCGATGGCAGCATCCAGGGCCTCGATGGCCTCGTCCAGCTGGAACAGCGTCCGCTCCTCCTGCGGGACGCGGGCGGGCGTGGAAGGGGAGGCCCGGGTGCCCACACCACGCACACCCACTCCCCGGATGGCAGCCCTGGGCAGACGGCACCAGCACCCAGCCACGAGGGAGACGCTCTGTCTCCTCGTCCTGAGCTCACAGCACATCCAAAGTGTCCCTGACTGGTATGGCAGGGACAGGAAGCTTCCGTCACAGCCCCGACCCCGGGGGAGGCCAGGCTCTGCTGACGGGCTGCTCTCTGGTGTATCACCTGTCGCATGATCTACAGAAGCGCAGAGCACCCTACGCCAAACGGAAGATACGGCGGGTCTGCTACGGGCAGCAGGGGGGCCACCGGGGTGAGTTTATTGCAACGAGGCTCTCTCTGCTGCTCAGGGACTGCACGAGGCGCGGGGACGTGCTGCCACCGCTCATTCCCACACAGGGAGCCGAGGCGCGGACGCGCGGGCTGACACGGCTCAGGACACAGAGCGCCCCCAGGGTCCAGCCGGGCAGGAACCGCGAGGGCCAAGTCCGTGCGTCCCTGCTGCGGGGGCCGCAGCGGGAGGAAGGGCCAGGCCAGCACGCCCGCTGCGGCCGCCCCACGCCCTGGGTCTCACTCGCAGGGAAAGCGTGTCACAGGCAGGCTGCGGAGGTCCGGGCCGCGGGGCTCACCTCGGGCGACAGCAGGCTGCCCCTCCTCAGCTTGCCGTCGATGTCCAGGCGCTGCTTCAGCAGCGAGTCCTTCTCCTGGCGCAGGGCATCGATCTCCCCGCGGAGCCGCTGCTGGCTCTGGGCGCTGCCCTGCCGCAGCTGCCCACTCTTCTCCGACAGCTCCTTCTCCAGGTGCTCCAGCCGGCTGGACACGCGCACGATGTCCTCGCTGAGGGCCTGGGGGCGGCGCCACTGGGGGTCAGGGAGGGGGCGGCCCCACCCTCGCAGAGGTCACAGAAGCGGCCCAACCACGGGATGCTACAGAGGTTGCGGGCCTTTCCCTCAAGAGCGCTACAATCCGAGAGTACCGCCCGGCGGGAGGGCCCGGCTCTCGACTCTGCGGCGGCTCGGCCAGTGGGGGCGGTGGGACCAGAGCCTCGGAGGGGGGACCCCCAGAGACGGCCCCGAAGGATCCCAGCAAGCATGGGAAAAGGCACTCCTGGCAGAAAGGGGGCAGCACCGGACAATCCAGCAGCACCCTGAACCCTGCTGAACTTCAGAGCACTCTGGACCCCCGCGGGCACTGAGTCCGAGCACCTGCTCCAGGCCCGGGCTCTGGGTCTGACATCCCCCCTTTCCCACCATCCTGGCACCACTGTGATTCCACCGGCCGAAGAGGGCACTGGCTCAGAAGCTCCTTACTCAAGAGGAAGCAGTGACACAGAGGGGACAGAGTACTGCTCAGCGGGGAGGCCGCCATCTGCCCAGGTCTGTCGGCCTCCAGCGCCTGTGAGGCCTGCGTCTCCTCGGTCATCCCCCTTTCCACACCTGCTGTTCCTTGTTGGCCTGCACGGCCCCCAGCAAGTGCAGAGGGCGAAATGAAGGGGACGGAGCCTCACGTGGCTGCAACTTGCCCGGCAGGGGCATCACCTGGAAGAGCCTCCCCTGGCAGGGTTGGCACCGGGAGGGACCTCCATGGGAGGGGGCCACCCGACGGCATCTCACCTGGCAGGACCTCACCCGGCACAAACCCCGCCGGCGGGGCCTCACCTGACTGGACCGCAGGCGCTTGCTCTCCAGCCCCGTCTTCTCCTGCATCAGGGCCTCCTTCTTGGCCAGGATGGCCTCCCGCTTGTGGAGCTCCTCCCCCAGCTCCTCCAGTGCCCGCCGCTGCTGCAGGACCTTTTCCATCTCCTGGTCCAGCCACTTCTTCTGCTCCTCGATCTTCTGACGGGGGTGGGGGAGGGAACTCAGCTCTCACCCCTGGCCCCACGGGCCACTGCCCGGGGTCAGTGGGGGAGAAGGGTGCGCCCCCCCTCCCATCCTCCACCTCCGCCGCGCCCCAGGGGGACCGAGGCAGCCGACCGGGGGCTCCGGGGACGCCGGCCCGGCCCGGCCCACCTGCTGCTGCTCCAGGCTGAGCACAGAGCCGTTGCTGCCGCTGCGCCGCTTCCTCTGGAACGCCGCGATCTCTTCCGTCTTGATCTTCAGGATCTTTTGCTGCTGCTCGTGCCGCCGCTCCAGCTCCTGGGGACGCACCCGGCGAGCAGCTCAGGGGCAGGGTCCCAGGGGGGCGGGGGGGCCGCGTCTCCCCAGAGCCCCTCCGGAGATGGCCTCGCCACCCACGTCTCCCTGGGACTGGGCTCCTGCGGGCCGCCGGCCGCGGGCACGGCTCACCTCCTGAGTCCCGCCCGCCTCGCGTGCCCTCCGGCTCTCCTCATTCTCGGGGGCGAGGACAAACTCAGGGAGGCCGAGCCGCCAGCTCGGGAGGTCCTGCGGCTGCGAGTCCCGGGGACCCCAGGCGCCCCCGACCCGACCCGACCTTGACACGGTGCTGCCGCTTGTTCATCTCGGTCTCCAGGCGCCGCTTCTGCTCCGTCTCCTCGCGAAGCCGCCTCTGCAGCTGCCCGTGCTGCTGCCGCATGAGCTGCACGTGCCTCTCGAGCTCCTGCAGCCGCTTCTCGCTCTGGGCCGACAGCGACGCCAGCCGCTCGGTCGCCTGCTTCTTTTCCTTCAGCACCTGGACCGACACAGCCTCGGCTGGGCCACCACGAGACGGCACCACCCCCGACACTCAACCAGGGTGGACAGGACCGAAGGACGATGGACGGAGAGAGGGACGGATGGAAGGGCAAACAGGCCAGTGGGTAATGGACTAATGACAGCAAAAGATGGTGGCTACCAGGACATTTTCTCTGTACGAGGCACACATCACGTGCTCTGTGGGTATCAAATGATCCTAACAATCCTATGGAAAAAATAGGATTATCATTATCCCTACTGCGCAGACTAGGAAACTGAGGCACAGAGATCTCAGGAAACTTGACCGAGGGCACACGGCTACTAAATGGCAGGGCTGGGATTCAAACCCAAGCAGTCAGGCTCCAGAGCCCGTGCTCTTGACCATTCTACTGAACTGTCTCTTGGACAGCTGAGCTGAGGAAGGGAGGGAGGGAAGACAGACGGACAGACAGCTATAAAGTTTGGTGGATGGAAGGGTGGGTGGACAGATGGACAGGATCATACAAGGGTGAAAAACAGGGTGGGGGCGCCTGGGTGGCTCAGTCAGTTAAGCGTCCGACTTCAATTCAGGTCATGATCTCAACAGTTCGTGAGATGGAACCCTGGCGCCGGGCTCTGCGCTGACAGCCCGGAGCCTGCTTGGGATTCTCTCTCCCTCTCTCTCTCTGACCCTGCCCCACTCACACTTTGTCTAATAAAGAAATCAATCTTAAATTTTTTTTTTTCAACGTTTATTTATTTTTGGGACAGAGAGAGACAGAGCATGAACGGGGGAGGGGCAGAGAGAGAGGGAGACACAGAATCGGAAACAAGCTCCAGGCTCCGAGCCATCAGCCCAGAGCCCGACGCGGGGCTCGAACTCATGGACCGCGAGATCGTGACCTGGCTGAAGTCGGACGCTCAACCGACTGCGCCACCCAGGCGCCCCTAATAAAGAAATCAATCTTAACGACAAAACAGATAATACATGGATCAATAAAAGGCCATAGAAAGACGAATGGATAGATGGATAAACGGACAGTCACATCAACTGATAAAACGTGTTGGGGAAGGTCAGCAAAAGGATGTGATTGCCCATTGACCCATGAGTTGGACCCGGGCGATCAGAGGCTCCTCACCCCCTTCCCTGTCCTTGGAATGTGGGCCGCACTTGGCTTTCCTGCTCCCAGAGGCAGCTCCAAGGACACGGCCTCGAGAGGGTGACGAGGCGCTGAGAACGCTGCGTGTACACGACTGAACCCGCGTAGACCTTTTCATGAACTTCTAGGATACAGCAGGTGGGCCCGGGGATCCACTCATCCTGCTGCCGCCCAAGACAAGCCTCGTAAAGAAGTTCCCTTTGCTGATTAAACCTGCGACTTCCCCAAGGGGAGTGGCTGCCTCTTTCATAGCTTCCCCCCCGCCCTCTGCATGCGGGGACCGGTTTAAAGTGACATCCGGGAAGCTCGCGAGCAGATTGCCACGGAAAATGGCAGCAGGCGAAACCCGGAGTCGGCCAGAGACCTGGGTGGGGAGAGGTGGCCCCCATGTCAGCCGCTCACGGATGGTGCATGAGCATGGGGGCGTCCTTAAAACGCTGACTCAGGGGCTGGTCTGGGAAACTGCACGGCACGCCGGGGCAAAGAAGGAAGAGGTAAGGCTATTCTGCTGCCCGCTGGGCTGGAGTGCGGGGTAAAGACCTTATAAAGCTACGAGGGCGCAAGATGCCTCTGCTTGACATCTGGGTGCTTGTGACAAAGCCTGATTCAGATGCTAAGAGGTGGAGTCTCTGAGAAGGCGAGGAGGACGAGGAGGTAACTGAGGAGGAAACAGACAAGATGCCCCATGTCTTCTGACCCTGACACAAAGGAAAAATTTCCTTGACTTTTTACTTTTTTTAAGTTTATTTATTTTGAGAGAGCATGAGCGTGTGAGCTGGGGAGGGGCGGAAAGAGAGAAAGAGAGAGAATCCCAGGCAGGCTCCACGCTGTCAGCGCAGAGCCCGACGCAGGGCTCAATCCATGAACCGGGAGATCATGACCTGAATCGAGATCAAGAGTCAGACACTCAACCAAATGAGCCACCCAGCGCCCCACAAAGGAAAAATCTAAATAGCAATTACCCCAAACTCCTTGAAGAAAACTTGCATGCTTTGTCCCTTGAATTTGTAAATCTTAGCAATTCTTAGTAAATCTTAGTCTTTGAAATATAAACACCCCAGGACATGACCAAAGCATTGCCCACAGAGACTGAAAAAAGCAAAGTGGGGTGGGGGTGGGGGGGAACCTTTTAAAATACAGACTGCTGGGGCACCTGGGTGGCTCAGTCGGTTGAGCATCTGACTTCAACTCAGGTGATGATCTCACGGTTCGAGAGTTTGAGCCCTGTGTCAGGCTTTGCACTGACTGCACGCAGCCTACTTTAGTTTCTCTGCCTCCCTCTCTCTCTGCCCCTCCCTGCTTGCGCACGCTCTCTCAAAAATAAACATTTAAAAAATTAAAATAAAACACGATAAAATGCAGACTGCTGGAGGAGTTCCCTTGTCCAAAATCCAGTCCACAGCCTCTGAAAGATCACGAATATCAATAAAAGCTCCAGCCATGCGAGCGGGCTGGTTCATGGCTGGAGCACTGAAATGAAAGCTGAGAGAGTTGTAGGAGGCCGCTAAGCTCACCTCATCTCATGGATGCAACTAGAAAACACATGGGAGCAAACAACCCAGAAAACAACCAGAAGACAGGCAGAACAAACCAAACTAAATGAAGAGAAGACACCCGTGGAAGAGGGTGGGAAGGGCGGAGACACGGTGGGAGCTAGATGGACCACAGGACCGTCCATGGGAAAGGGGGACACCAAGGAAGCGGAGAAGGGACAGAAACAGACCCTCACGCCAGGGAGCCTGCCCGGGGAAGATCAATCACCCTAACATTTGGCTTGGAAAACCAAAGGGGCCAAATTTTGAGAGTTCTTAAAAGTAGTGGGACTTAAAGCATGGAACTTTAGGAGTGCCGGGGTGGCTCAGTCAGTTAAGCATCCAACTCCTGATTTCGGCTCAGGTTGTGATCTCAGTCATGAGACGGAGTCCTATGTAAGGCTCTGTGCTAAGCATGGAGCCTGCTTAAGATTCCCTCTCTCTCCCCTCTGCCCCTCCCTGCTTCACGCACATTCTCTCTCTCTCTCAAAAAAAAAAACAAAATAAAAAAAAAATTAGAACTTTAAAACTCAGCAGGCTCAGGTCTGGGAGAACCCAAGGGCCACAGGAAGTGGAGTCCCACCCTTAAAGAGACAGCACAACACATAGGCATGGAGATACAGACAGAAGCAGGAGTCTGAAAAATGCCCAGGGCATATGGAGGGAGAGTCATTTACTAATCTGGAGGGACAGACATCACTGAGGGACTCCTCCAGGAACAGAGGACTTGGCAGGTGCCATTTCCACGCTCTACCCCCCAGCATCAACACGCAGCCCCTCGTGGGGGCCAGCGCGACACCAACACTCACCGCCTGACTTACACTGAGCCTCATCCCATGGCGCTCCAGCAGATCTGCCCCTGCAGCCAGACCTGCCTCGGTCCCAGCAAGACAGGACTCCTCCCCCAGAAGGCGGGCACAAACCTTGCAGACACCACGCACCCCGCACTTTACAGATCCACCTCCTCCGCCCCCGTGGCGGGTCCTGGACATAGTATCAGGAGGTCCCCTCTCACAAGAGGACAGCTCACAAACCTTGCTAAAACTGGACGCCCTGCCCCTGTGCACGTTGCAGACCCGTCCCCTCTAATATGCTCTGGGCCAGAGCCCATCCAACCCAGGCCACAGCCTGGCAGTGTATAAGCAGCCCCCACAGAGGCCGGCACTACTCCAAAGTGACTCCTGCCCCAGAGAGATGGGAAGACAACCACACTAGTCTGACTGCGGCGCCAGCAGTGGGCTGGGGGCAGACAGCTGGTCTTGCCGGAGGCCGTGCGCATCCACAAAAGCTTCTCAGGAAAACGCAGGGAAAGGGCCCTGCGGTTCGGTGCTTCCACGGCTCTGGCAAATCCCTGATCTGACTCAACTCAAGCCCGGCGTGGCCCCAGACTGGCTCACTAACGGCACAGGGACCAAACTCTGCCCACAGCAGACAAAGAGAGCCCCTGCAGACCACTGGACGGATGGCAAAGGCGGCCACAACAGTCAGGTGCACACGATGCACATGTGAGATATGTGTGAAGCACCAGGTTCTGGTGAACAGGGGACACTGCACTACAGGATCTCTTCCTCATGAGGCCTCTGCTTTCAAGAGCAGAGGATGTAGCTGACTTTCCTAACACACAAAACCCGACCCAGAGTTAGACAAAATGAGGAGACAGAGGGATATGTCCCAGATGAAAGGACAGGACAAAATCACAGCAAGAGGCCGAAACAAAAGAGAAATAAGTAATATGCCTGATAGAGGACTTAAAGTAACAGTCATAAAGATACTCACTGGACTTGAGAAAAGAGTGGAGGACATCAGTGAGACCCTGAACAAAGAGACAGAAAACATAAAAAGAGAACCAACCAGAAATGAAGAACACAATAAATGAAACTAAAAAGGCACTAGGGGGAATAAATAGCAGACTAGAAGAAGCAGAAGAATGGATGAGGACAGAGTAATGGAAAGTAATCAAGCTGAGCAGGTGAGAGAAAAAAATTATGCAAAATGAAAACAGATTTAGGGAACTCAGCGACTCCATCAAGTGTAATAACATTGGCGTTATAAGGATCCCAGAAAGAAAAGAGAGAAAGGGCAGAAAATTTATTTCAAGACATGATACCTGAAAACTTCCTGAAGCTGGGGAAGAAAACAGATATCCAGATCTAGAGGCACAGAAATCGCCCCATAAAATCAACTCAAGGAGGCCCACACCAAGACACTGAGTAATTAAAATGGCAAAAAGTAGTGATGGAGGATTTTAAAAGCATCAAGAGAAAACAGTTACATACAAGAGAAACCCCATGAGACCATCAGCTGATTTTTCAGCAGAAACTTTGCAGGCCAGAAGGGAATGGCATTCACGGCACTGAAAGGAAAAGGCTGCAGCCAAGAATAATCTACCCCGTAACACCATCATTCAGAATAGGAGGAGAGAGAAAGAATTTCCCAAACAAAAGCTAAAGGAGTTCACAACCACTAAACCAGTTCTGCAAGAAATGTTAAATGGGACTCTTTCAGTGGAAAGAAAAGATCATAAGTAAGAGTAAGAAAAGTAGGAAGCATGAAAGAAGTAAAATACGTATATCTGTAAAAATCAGTCAGGGGACTCACAAAGTAAAAGGTTGTAAAGTATGACATCATAAATCCTACAATGTGGTGGGGAGAGGAGTAAAGAATGGGTTCCAACTTAACCGACCATCAACTTAATATAGACTGCTATTTGTAGAAGATGTTAGATACAAACCTAACAGTAACCACAAATCAAATACCAGGAATAGTTACGCAAAAAATAAAGAGGAACGAATTCAAGTATATCACTAAAGAAAGCCAGGAAACTGGGAAGAAAAGAGCAAAAGAATAAAGAAACTGAGAGGAACTATAAAAAACAGTAAAATGGCAATAAATACATACCTATCAAAAATTACTTTGAATGTAAATGGACTAAATGCTCCAATCAAAAGACACAGTATCGGGGCACCTGGATGGTTCAGTTGGTTAAGTACTCGACTTCAGCTGAGGTCATAATCTCATGGTTCATGAGTTCAAACCCCGCATCAGGCTCTCTGCTGTCAGTGCAGAGCCCGCTTCGGAACCTTTTATTCCCCCCTCTCTCTCTCTGCCGCTCTCCCTTCCTCTCTCTCAAAAATAAGAAAACATTAAAAAAAAAAAAAAAAAAAAGACACAGTGTGACATGGATTAAAGAAACAAGACCCACTATATAATGCCTAAAAGAGACATATTTCAGACCTAAAGACACCTGCATATTGAAAGTGAGGGGATGGTGGGATGCCTGGGTGGCTCAGTCACTTGAGTGTCCAACCCTTAGTTTCGGTTCAGGTCATGGTCTCATGGTTCATGGGTTTGAGCCTCACATTGGGATCCAATCTGTCATCGCAAAGCCTGCTTGGGATTCTCTCTCTCTCCCTCTCTGCCCCTCCCCTGATCATGCTCGCTCTCACTCTCTCTCTCAAAATAAATAAATTAACTTAAAAAAAAAGTGAGGGGATGGAGAAACATCTATTATGTAAATGGATGTGAAAAGAAAGCTGGGGTAGTAATCTATTCTATCAGACAATATAGACTTTAAAACAAAGATTGTAACAAGAACAAGGAAGGACATTATGTAGTCATTAAGGGAACAATCCAACAAGATAGAACAATCATAAATATTTATGCACCCAACACGGAAGCACCCAACACATAAAGCAGTTAATAACAAACAAAAAGTAATTAATTAATAGTAATACAATAATAATAGAGGACTTTAACACCCCACTTACATTCATGGACAGATCATCCGAACAGAAAATCAACCAGGAAACAGTGGCTTTGAATGACACACTGGACCAGATGGACTTAACAGATATATTCAAAACATTTCATCCTAAAACAGAATACACATTCTTTTCAAGTGCACATGGAACATTCTCCAGAACAGATCACACATTAGGCCACAGAACCAGTCTCAACAAATTCCAAAAGATCAAAGTCCTACCATGCATCTTTTCTGACCATAACTAAAAATCAACCACAAGAAAAAATCTGGAAAGAACACAAAATACATGGAGGTTAAATATGCTACTAAACAATGAATGAGCCAACCAAGAAATCAACAACATATATGGAGACAAATGAAAATGAAAACACAATGGCCCAAAACCTTTGGGATGCCACAAAAGCTGTTCTAAGAGGGAAGTTTATGGCAACACAGGCCTACCTCAAAAAGAAAAAAATCTCACATCAACAATCTAACCTTATACCTAAAGGAGCAAGAAAGAGAACAGACAAAATCCAAAACCAGCAGAAGGAAGGAAATAATAAAGATTAGAGCAGAAATAAAACAGAGACTAAAAAAAATAGAACAGATCAATGAAACCAGGAGCTGGTTCCTCGAAAAGATCGACAAAATTGATAAACCTTTAGCCAAACCTATCAAAAAGAAAGCAGGGGAGGGACTCAAAATCAGAAATGAAAGAAGAAAAATAATAAGTGACACCAAAGAAATTATACAAAGGATGGTAAAGAGAATATTAAGAAACATGATACACCAGCAAACTGAACAACCTAGAAGAAACGGATAAATTTCTAGACACATAACCTACCAAAACTAATCACCAAGAAATAAAATTTGAACAGACTGATTACCAGCAATGGAAATGGGTTGGTAATTAAAAAAAAAAACACAAAAAACAAAAACTCCCAGCAAACAAAAGTCCAGGATCAGATGGCTTCACAGGAGAATTCTACCAAACATTTAAAGACGAGTGATACCTATTGTTCTCAAACTATTCCAAAAAATAGAGGAAGGAAAGCCTCCAAATCCGTTCTGAGGCCAGCATTACCCTGATACCAAAACGAGTCAAAGACATGACCAAGAAAAGAGAACTACATGCCAATATCTCTGATGAACATAGATAGAAAAACCCTCAACAAAGTACTAGCAAACCAAACCCAACAATATATTTAAAAAATTATTCACCATGATGAGGTAGGATTTACTCCTGAGGTGCAAGGGGGGTGGTTCAACAGTCACAAATCAATGTGACCCATTACATCAATAAGAGAAAACAACCATACGATCGTTTCAATAGATGCAGAAAAAGCATTGGACAAAGTACAACATCTATTTATGATAAAAATCCTCTACAAAGTAGGTTTAGAGAGAACATACCTCATCCTAATAAAGGCCATATATGAAAAACCCACAGCTAACATCATGCTTAATGATGAAAAACTGAGAGCTTTTCCCCTATGGTCAGTAATAAGGAAAGTATGTCCACTCTCATCACTTTTATTCCACATAGTACTAGAAGTCCTAGCCACTGCGAGCAGACCAGAAATAAAAGGCACCCAAGTTGGTAAGGAAAAAGGAAAACTCCTATATGCAGATGACATGATACTATATATAGAAAACCCTAAAAATTCCACCAAAACACTACTAGAACTGATAAATTAATTCAGTAAGGTCACAGGATACAAAATTATACAAAAATCTGTTGCATTTCTATACACTAACGACGAAGCAGCAGAAAGAGAAATTAAGAAAACCCTTTCATTTACAACTGCACCAAATAATAAAATATGTAGGAATAAACTTATTCAAAGAGGAGAAAGACCTATACTCTGAAAACTATAAATCACTGACGAAAGAAACTGAAGATAACACAAACCAATGCAAAGACATTCCACGCTCATTGATTGGAAGAAGAAATATTATTAAAATGTCTATACTACCCAAAGCAACCTACAGATTTAATATAATCCCTACCAAAATACCAACTGAATTTTTCACAGAGCTAGAACAAACAATCCTAAAATTTGTATGGAACCATGAAAGACCCCAAATAGCCAAAGCAATCTTGAAAATGAAAAACAAAGCTGTGGGTATCACAACTCCAGATTTCATGTTACATTACAAAGCTGTAGTGATCAAAACAGTATGGTACTAGCACAAAGATAGACACATAGATCAATAAAACAGAATAGAAAGCTCAGATATAAATCCACACTTATGTGGTCAATGTTTAACAAAGGAGGCAAGAATATACAATGGGGAAAATAGTTTCTTCAACAAATGGTGCTGGGAAAACTGGACCGCCACATGCAAAAGAATGAACCTGGACCACTTTCTTACACCATCCACAAAAATAAACTCAAAATGGATTAAGGACCTAAATGTGAAACCTGAAACCATAAAAGTCCTAGAAGAGCACACAGGCAGTAACATCTCTGACATCAACTTCTTTCTAGATAGAGCCCCTGAGGCAAGGAAAACAAGCAAAAATAAACTATTGGGATTTCATAAAAATAAAAAGCTTGTGCAAAACAAACAGTAAACAAAACTAAAACCTATGGAATGGGAGAAGATATTTGCAAATGACATTTACAATAAAGAGTTAGCATCCAAAATATATGAAGAACTTACCCAACTCAACACCAAAAAAATACTCCCATCAAAAATGGGCAGAAGACATGAACAAACATTTCTCCAAAGAAAACAGGTAGACGGTCAACATGACTGATCCTCAGGGAAATACAAATCAAAACCACAATGAGGTATCACCTCACACCTGTCAGAATGGCTAGATGTAAAAAGACAAGAAATAAGTGTTGGTGAGGATGGGGGGGGGGCGGGGAGGAACCCTCATGCACTGATGGTGGGAATGCTAATTGGTGCAGCCACTGTGGAAAACAGTATGGAGGTTCCTCAAAAAATTAAAAATAGAATTACCATATGATCCAGTAATCACACTACGAGGCATTTACCCAAAGAAAGTGAAAACACTAGTTTGAAAGGATATAAGCACCTTATGTTTTACTACAGCATAATTTACAATAGCCAAGATATGGAAGCAACCCAAGTGTCCATCGATAGATGAAGGGATAAAGATGTGGCGTATATGTACAATGGAATATTACTCAGCCATAAAAAAGGGATGAGATCTCGCCATCTGCAACAACATGGATGGACCTGGAGGGTTTCATGCTAAGTGAAATATGAGAAACGCAAATACTGTATGATTTTGCTTATATGTGGAATATAGAGAACAAGTAGCACAGACAGACCCATAAATACAGAGGACAAACTCACGGTGGCCAGAGGGAAGGGGGAGGTGGCACGGGTGAAGGCGAGTGGGAGGTACAGGCTTCCAGTTATGGAATGAATAACTCATGGGGCAAGACACAGCACAGGGGATAAAGTCAATGGGATTATAACAACGTTGTGTGGTGACCGATGGTAGCTACACTTGCCGTGAGCACACCATAAGTACACACTTGGTGCATCACTATGTTGTGCACCTGAAACTAATGTAATATGTCAACTATACTTCAAAAAAAAAAAAAAACCAAAACAAAACAACCCAGCAGACTATAGTAGTAACAGATAAAACCACTCTGGCTGGGTGGACTAAAGTACTCCCCCAGGCTTTCATACAGTTGAGTGATCAACCAGTAGGGCCCGTGCCCCATATGCCAGACTGGGGCCTCTTGCCAAGGCACCCAATCCCGTCGAGGTATGGAAGTCATGGGAAACAGCCACTGTCTCAACTCTCACCATGGAGCCCTGTGCTGTGCTGCTGAGAACACCAAGCCCCACCACGCCTGGGAAAGGGATGGTCTACCAGAACTTGCCTGGGGTGTCCCATCTGGATGGGTGAGTTACTTCGAGGGAACTCCTCGGTCTCCACTGGGATCCTGTTGTCCTGCTACAAGCCCGACCTGGTGAAACGCACTAGACGCGGAATGGTAAATGTGCCACTGGGAGAGGGAAGAAGGTGGGAGTCCTGGTTGGGCACATCCCCCAGTCCATCTCTTCACGCCTGGCAGTGCTGCCTCCCCCAGCCAACATGTACGGTATGCACAACCAGGTCAATATCCTAAAGCTGCAAACTTCCCTCTCCTCAAGGCCAGGCGGACATTGTTTTCCAACAGTACGATCGTTTGGCCGCCATCTTGGTTCCCTCCACTGGGCTGGAGGACAGTATAGCACACATAGAAGCCCTTACTAAATTCATCTAGCAAGCTTAAATGACAGCCAAAGAAGCCTGTCCTCAACACTGAAAGGTCTCTGATGAGAACAGCTATCCTCCAAAACAGAATGGCCTTGGACATTACTGTCCTACAAGGAGGCCCCTGTGCCATTATCCAAACACAATGTTGTGTGTTCGGCTAACGTGTGATCCTTGCTGAATCTAGTTGACCCATGAGCTGGGTGGACCCAGGTGATCAGAGGCTCCTCACTCCCTCCCCTGTCCTTGGAACGTGGGCTCTGCTCGCCTTTCCCACTCCCCGAGGCGGCTCTAAGGACACGACCTTGACAGAGTGATGTGGCGCTGAGAACGCTGCATGTACACACGACTGAACGCAGTTCAGGGAGCCTCACAAACTTTTAAGATGTGGTGCGTGGGTGCGGAGATCCACTCACCTTGCTGCCGCCAAGACAAGACTGGTATGCAAGCTCCCTTGCTTAGGAAACCTTTCTACCTGGGGTGGCTGCCTCTTTCTTTGGTCTCTCCCTGCCCTCTGCGCGCAGGGACCCATTTCAGGTTACACCCGGGAAGCTCCGGAGGGGGTTACCAACCAACAGCGTGACAGACAGATGTTCGAGTCAGACAGACTGACGGCCCGAGGGGTAGACAGAGAAGACGGGACGGTGAGAGAAGTGGCCGGGGAGCTGGGGGGGGGGGAGGGGGGCTGCATGAGGAAGGGGTAGCTTGCTTTCGATGCCCACCCATCACTGGGCTGCGAGCAGCACTGGCCTCCCTGCCTCTGCTGTGTTTACAGCTGAGACCCCCCTGCTCAGCACTGCTGACTTCTGTGTAACACCGGCCTCACCCTGGGAGTCGGAGGCCGTTCCCCAAGCCAGCCAGGGGCTGGGCCACGAGGGCCTGAGCGCCCACGGGTGCCGGTGAACCTGGCCCCGGGGCCCACCTGGCTTGATCCCAGGCCCCCAGCCACTGCCCCGGGATCCCCACACTGACCTGCACCTGGCTCTGGGCGACAGCGACCCTCTTGCGGAACTCCTGGAGCCGGGACCGCTCGCCGGCGTCCTGGGGCTCCCTGCCCTCGAGCTCCCGCAGCTGCCTCTGGCTTTCGCTCAGCTCTGCCCGCACCTGCTCCGCCTCCTGCTCCAGCTCCCGGATGTGCTGGCTATGCTGCCGGTTCAGGGCCTGGGCCGCCTTGCCTGGAAGAAAGAGCGGGGGCCTCATCAGCACAGGCAGAGCCTCTCCCCCAAGGGGACCATCGCTTGGCTCCCCTGGGAGGGGTTCCAGACCTCTGTCAGCCACGGTCACCTGTGGGGGTTTTGCTAAGCCTCTGCACCACTGGTACCGTGAGTTATTTACTATATTTTCCTTTAAGCCACTTACTTTTTCAATTAAAATTAGCCTCATCCATAGCAATGACCCACAGAAATTAGGGGTTAAACTGGCTTTATTTTTTTAAATGTTTGTTTTTGTGAGAGAGAGAGAGAGAGAGAGAGAGAGAGAGAGAGAAAGAGAGAATGCACGTGCATGTACGCAGGGGAGGGGCAGAGAGAGGGGGAGACAGAGAATCCCAAGCAGGCTCCACGCTGCCAGCACAGAGCCTGACTCGGGACTCAAACTCACGAGACGTGAGATCGCAATCTGAGCCGAAGTCAAGAGTCGGAAGCTTCATCGACTGAGCCTCCCAGACCACCCCTAAATTGGCTTTATTTTCACCTGATACCTACTAACAAATACACAGGTTGGGCCTGCATGGAATTAAGCCTCCAGAACTGACTTCCATTGGCGGGAAATCTGGAGAGCGGAGGGACGAGTTAAATAACACCACAAGGAAGCCAATGGGCAAGTCCTGAACACGAGGGGTTTGGGACAGTCTACAGGACTGTGAGGAGACAGGAGAGGGACGCTTTAGAGGCCTCACGAGCACGGTGTGGGACACGTGTGGAGCTGGGTGCCAGCAAATCAGCCGTCCACGGACTCTGCCAAAGACCTGAGGGAACAGGCTTGTGCTCTGGGCGTGGGGGGGGACGTAGAGCTTCGTTAGACGTGCTCATGGCACGTCGGTTAAAGTGTCCAAAAAGAGGCAAACTGAACGGTGTGGGGGTGAGATGACAAGATGCCTGGGATTTGCTTCAAAACACCTCAGCGAAGACAAAAGAGACAAAGGAAAGGGATGTATGGGAGAAGCTCGTGATGCTAAATCCGGGTGATGGGCTCACGGGGACCTGCTGTGCCAGCCTTCCTCCTGTTGTGTTTGAAATTCTTCATGATGCATTCTGTAAATGTTTATTTATTTTTGAGAGACAGACAGACGGACACAGAATCCGAAGCAGGCTCCAGGCTCTGAGCTGTCAGCACAGAGCCCGATGCGGGGCTCGAACCCACGAACTGTGAGATCGTGACCTGAGCCGAAGTCGGACGCCCAACCGACTGAGCCACCCAGGCGGCCCTTCATAATGCATTTTGTAATAAATACGCAACCCTTCAAATAAAAAGGCTCAGCTGCTTCTTTACACGTGTCACCAGTGGCGGACGTAGCATGATTTGGGGCCACTGTTTGCACCCTAAGAGTAGGGGATCCTGTGCCCAGCAAGGTGCCTAACACGGCAGGCAACTGACAAATACAACTACCGCTATCACGAATAGGTATTGCTTTCTGAGAACCGGTCTTAGCCCTTCAGCTGAATGAAGTCCCCTCAACGGCCCAAAAAGCAGGTACAATTACTAGCCCCACTTTAGAGAGAAGAAAACAGAGCCACAGAGGGGCTATTCTACTTGCTCAAGGTCACACGGCCCCAAGAGGCTGAGTCGGCTACCACACTAAGCCACCTGGTCCCCGCTCCTAACCACCCTCAGGCGGGAGGCCCGCCCGAAGGCCCACCGCCTCACCTGTGCGGACCAGCTCGCCGATGAGCTCCTCCTTCATGCGGATGTTGATGGCCAGCTCCCGGATCTTCTGTTGGGCTTGGGCCAGCCGCCGCTCAGAGGCCGTGGCAGCTGGGGTCCGGCGGGGCTGCGCCAGGGCCTTGCTCCCACCGGCTACTGTAACAAGCCCGCCGTCAAGGCCACCACCCCAACGATCAGTGGGGGAGGCGGGAGAGGGGAGAGGCACGCCCCGGGCAGGGGCGGCGAGGCATGGCGTGTGGACCGTCTGGAACAGCCAGTCCAGGATCACGGAAGGGAGGGTCAGAGCCCCCTCTGCACCAGGCCCAGCTCACCTCTGGGCCCCGGGACGGCTGCACCCGGTTCTTCGGGGTGAAGCTCTGGGCCCTTCCCGGCACAGGGACTTCCTGGGCGGGCCCCCACCCTCTGGCTCCACTTGTTGATCCCGTCCCTGGAAGACAGAAGCAGGACTCAGAGGAAGGAAGAGAGGCCACTGCGGTCTTCTGTCCTCTCAGGGTCAACGGAGCCTCGGGGCGTCGGTCTGGCAGAACTGAGGCCAGGGGGCTGGGCTGTTGGGGGCACCGAAGGCCGCCGTGAAGGCCGAGAACCAGGAGGCCCGGGGCCCACCCTGTGGCATACTCACCCCACCGGTTCCAAGCCCACAGTCCCCGTCTGCTCTCCCCACCGGACGGGGCAACGGAGGTGAGGGCTCCCTGAGACCACAGTGGGGTCCTCCTCCAGCCCAGCCTGGCTCCCGAGGTGCTTTGGGTCAGGTGGGCAGCTGGTCCCACTCACCTGCGCAGGTGCGGGGGCCGCAGGGGCGGCTGCCCCTCCTCCTGCCCCTCCTCCTCCGAGGCAGCTGAAGAGCCGCTCCCCTGGCTGTCTGCCTCTGCCAGCAGCTGGGCCCCAGGCTCTCTGCCATTTGTCACCTGCTAGGGGAGTGCCAGGGTTTCAGGACAGAAAGCGCCCAGGGCACCGACCATCAGCCATTTTCCATCACTGATCTTTGCTCGTGCCTATGCCCGGCCCTGCCCGCCCTCCTCACAGCCCTGCCAATCCCAAGTGAGAGTAGGAGCTTCCTCCCAACCCCCCAGCGCCCCCTCCCCTGTGGCACCCATAGCACCTGGGACTCCACGGGTGACAGCTTGCCCTATCTTTGTATACAGCTCACCAGCAATGCCCTGCTAGAGTGGTGGATGTATAACAGACTCCGGTCAAACCCACACCCTCCCTCCCCGCACTGCCTTGGCCTTTTACAGCTGAGATGACCCAGAACTTTCAGGAGGATGCAGGAGAGCCTTTGTCCAAAAGGTCCCAAGTGACTAGAAGGCCGGGCTCAGGGAGATTAGGGCTCATGGAAAAGTATACTTGCAAAGACAGAAGGGGTGGCCTCAGAGGTGATAAGCCCCCCATCTCTGGAGGTGTGCAAGCTTTCCATCCAGCGCCCGAAGCCCAACTCCCTCTGTAACGTCCTCACTTCAAAAATCTCCAGCCAGCCCAGGGATGCCCAGTGGTACCAGACCCTTCTGAGCGGCCCTACAGAGTCCCCCAAATTTTGGCCCTTTCTCTAGGAGCACTGGAAAGGGGTATCTCACAGCTGGTCCCGGGAAAGGCCGGATACATTCGGCAGCACCGCCCTTCCCCTGCCGGAGCCTGTCCAATGCAAGAGACCCAGGCTCGCCACCTCCTCACCTCTCCCCAGTTCTCAGGGCCAACTTCATCTCCAGGAAGGCAGACGGGGGGCACCATGCCCAGCATGTGGCCGTGGGCACCGCCGAGGGGGGCTGTGTGAGGCCGGGGCGCAAAGGAGCCGGCAGACAGGCCCTGTAGGAGCCCTGGGGCCCCCCCAGCCAGGCCGCACCAGCTCTAGCCGCAGCCGAAGCTCCGCCATTTCCTGCTGCTGCTCCCGAAGCCGGTCGCTCTGGAAGACATGTTCCGGGTGCTGATGGGGGGTGTGGACGGGGAGGGTGCCGGGATGCTGGCGGGCAGAAGTGCGGGAAACTGAAGAAGGGGCCACCCCACCCTCTCTCTGCTAAAACTGAGGAGGGCCAGATACCTCTGACCACTTGTTGCCCAAACACACACACGCACACACGCACACGCACGCCAGTTGTTCAGGGTCAAGCTCTCACCCCACCCTGCTAGCTCCAGGTCAGTCCTCCACGTTCATGCCAGTCACTGCCGCCAGAGGGCGCCGGGAGCAATGCTGACCCAGTTGCCTTGGGACGACCGGGACCCGACCGACTGCCCCTCCAGTCCCACCTCTCATCCAGGGTCATGGCCATCAGGCACGACCACCCGCACCATTCTCTTCCTCACCTCCACGCTGTTGCTCAGTTGTGGCCCCTCCATCTCTTCCCACCCTGCCAGAAGCCTGCCCTGGCTAACTCCCCCTTGTCCCCGGAAGCTCAGCTCGATTTCACCTTGAGGAAGCCTGCCCCCACCTGCAGTTTGTACTGCTCCATGGCGTCCTCCAGGGCCGCCAGAAAGTCTCGGTTCTCCTCCTCCAGCCGGGCCACCTGGCTCTGCAGGGCGAGCAACTGCAGTGCCCCGTCTTCCTATGGGGCAAGGAGAGAGGCTTCAGGGGCAGGAGCCGGCGGACAAGCCTGCCTGTCTCTGGGACACCCCGGCCCTCTCTCTGCCCTGCCAGGGGTTCCCCTAGTCCAGCTTGCTACTCTGCTGCAAGCCCTGCCTGCAATGGGGCTCTGCCTCCAGAGCCCACCCAGCCTGTGGTCCCCTCTGCAAGCTATTTGGGCCATCTCTTGCATTATGAGTCATACTTTTATTAACAATAATAACGGCATCACTATTATTGGGAACCCACTGAGGCTCCACTAGCGCGCTGCGCTGGGCACTTGGTACACCTTCGGCCCTTACAACAAGCCTAGGAGGTAGATACCCACGTTATCCCTGTTTCACAGACAGAGACCCTGAGACTCGGGAGGGTAAAGGACGCGGTCAAGGTCATCAGAATCGCCTCTGAATCCAGAATGCGCTGCGCTGATGGACAAGGGGCAGGGGCGCCGCCGGCCGTATGAAGACGGCTCCCTTCCCCGCTCCCACCCTCCCCGGGGCCACACCTGGCCCTTGGCCACCTTCGGCCCGCCGGGCCCCTGCGTGGCCTGCTCCTCGGCGGAGGCGCTCTCGATGCCGCTGTCGGGCCCGGAGGCGGAGCTCAGGGCGCTGCGCTCCCCCTCGAC